>NW_015528601.1:0-732 GCF_001515645.1 Sinocyclocheilus grahami
AATGCTGAAAATATGTCAGTATTGTACGTTTAAATGCTGAAAATAAATGCTGAAAATACGTCAGTATTGTATGTTTAAATGCTGAAAATACATCAGTATTGTACGTTTAAATGCTGAAAATACGTCAGTTTTGTACGTTTAAATGCTGAAAATACGTCAGTATTGTACGTTTAAATGCTGAAAATACGTCAGTTTTGTACGTTTAAATGCTGAAAATACGTCAGTATTGTACGTTTAAATGCTGAAAATACGTCAGTTTTGTACGTTTAAATGCTGAAAATACGTCAGTATTGTATGTTTTAGTGCCTGTAAAAACGTAAGTAAATACGTTTTATAGAACCACATTTTACGTAAAATACATACGAATTATCATGAGATCACGTTGAAATGTTATAATCATCATTCTTGGTGCGAGGACTTTCACTGAGAACAGTTCCAACAAAATGTAGCCATACGAAATGTGATTAAACAAGCAAGTTTATGTTATCCAGACACAACTGTGACAAGCGACAAGCAACAGGATATTGTGTTGGTCGCTTCATTTCCAAATTCTGCAGCGTTGCATTGGGTATGTTGCAAGTGTGTTTTAAGTGTACTATAATGGAAACACTCTGTGACTGCTGCACTTTCAGCCGACTGTCACCTCAGATATGAGCTGAGCGGTGCCTGTTTTTCATTTTCTCCCTGTCTTTTTTACTTTCAGACAATGCTCACCCAAAGCACAGAGCGCCT
>NW_015528602.1:0-732 GCF_001515645.1 Sinocyclocheilus grahami
GCAGCACAAAACCACTGGCCTTCTGCATTATTTAGTGAGGGTGTCATCATAACAGCTCACACAATCAGACTGCGGCTCTCTGATGGCCACGCACGTGTAATACACTGCAGTAGAGAGTCTAATTAAAAAGCATTTGTCATATTTAAGACCATGTCGTACGTCTGCTGACCATAATGGTGCTTCCTGTTCTTCCCTGCATGCATCGCCTCTTTATTTCCACAAACTCGCAAGGAGTCGCTCCTCATGTGCAGACCTATTTATCTCCAGGGCTTTTATTGTCTACCGAGCCCATGGGATGCCAGTGCTAATATGAGATTCACAGTCACACTGTCTTCTCGAGACAGCAGTTTCCATATTGGAGAGTTTGGCCTCGTCTAAACCGGGCTGTTTTAAATGGAGATGAAGAACTGATCCTGCCCTGAGGAAACTTCGCTGCTGATAATAGAGGAAGACTGCTTGCTTTTATGGAGCAGCAGGGAGTTTGTGAATCATGGATTTTCATGCAATACAACCATGATGAATGACACACTAACTGAACATGATATGTTGCAATGAGACTTTCATTCATGTGTGTTAAAATACTTTCTTCTTATTTGAGGAGACATGAGACAAGAGTTTTGTGAACATATATGCACAAATGCTGCCTGTTAGGGAAGCTGTTGTCTCTTTCAGACACACTCACAGTGATTGCCAATATCAGGATGGACACAAACTGATTCATATATATATATA
>NW_015528603.1:0-732 GCF_001515645.1 Sinocyclocheilus grahami
TTAATAGGTTGTAACACCTGTGATGTGTTATTTATTGAGCTTTGGGTGGTTCTGTCTCGCTGCTTCACTTGTGCTGGACAACGGGATCACAGCGCGTCTCATTCTCACAAAGACTTCCTAAACATTCTGTGTTGCTTTAAAGGAGCTTGGCAAGATGACAAAAACATCTTTATCTTTATGTTCTTAGACTTGAGAAACAGCCTGTGTCCTTCCTCTGACCCACAATGCCACAGTTCTGCTCTCAAACTCTGGTCATGTGACCCGTTACTCTACATTTAACCAGACCTTACCTTTAAGAGCCCCTGCATTATTAACCAAAAATCAATATGGTGCATTTTTAATCTGTGTCATATTTATTACAGTTTTAGAGTCACTTTTAAATGGCTGATACAACCCAAATAAACATGTTATGACTGAAACAAGCATAAGATCAGCATCTCAGAGAAACATGTTATTGTGGCCGGTACGGTTCACTGACTGAAGGTTGCATGTGCTGGATAAAGCGTGGGAGTGAGTGTTTGACACCCTGGGGAATGCCAGATCTCTAACGACGTAATCAGACCAGACGGCTGATCTTGAACCGTGTAGATTCAGACTTTCCTCCGCTGTTTTCATGCTCTGTGTCTTTATTAGATCCGTGTGTGTCAGAATCCAACAGCCTTGTTCATAGATGAGATCTCTGTCTTGTTTCAGCGTGATTCCCGGCACACAGAAGATCTGGGTGAGGACCTG
>NW_015528604.1:0-732 GCF_001515645.1 Sinocyclocheilus grahami
TGTGTGTGTGTGTGTGTGTGTGTGTATATGTGTGTGTATGCATGTGTCCTGCTGTGCTCCTGTCATCCAAAAGCTGTTGTCTGGCCACAAGGAGGGAGGTAGCAGGTCACCCATCATGACTAAGTAAAGCAAGCAAGGTTAAAACAAAATCACAGAACACCACAAATTTACTGAAAGCAAAGCTCCACGACACCCCGTTTTGTTTTTACACAGATGACTCATCTCAACAGGAAGCTCTCCCACGGTGCTGATGCCGACCCCCTCTAACAGGGTCCCAACAGATTTCTGATTGTGACATCTGTCACCTCATTTTAGGCGAGAGCGTAGTTTGGTGCTCAAATGTAGCACGAGATGTTTCATTTTACATAGTCAGAACTTGACAAACGCTACAGGCGATTCACGCACAGATAGTAAGGTCTATTTGCATTCACAACCCAAAACTTGTAATGTACTGAATTTCAGCGTGAAACAATATCAATGGGGGAAAAAAATGGCAAGACTTGATTCGTGAAAGAATTGTGCTTACAGGGTATCTGTATTGAATTAGCACTTGTAGTGTACTTCAGTTCTTAAACATATAACTTTTTATAATCTTCAGTCGTGCTTTAAAGAAGTACGCTTATTTTGACGCGTTGACTAACATAGCACATGTAAAGTACTTGATTATAATTTTAGCTATAATGCTATTTGATTATATTTAAAATAATATATACAATAGTTGCTTAAATGTCG
>NW_015528605.1:0-732 GCF_001515645.1 Sinocyclocheilus grahami
GTATTAACATAGAAAACAGTTCCTTTAAATTGTACTAATATCTCAAAATATTACTGTTTTACTGTTTTTTTGATCAAATAAATGGCAGCCTTGATGACCATAAGATACTTCTTTTAAAGAATCATACCAACCTAAAAGTAGTGAATAGAGAATGAAGCAAAAAGAGTGAGTTGAGTGTGTAGAGCAGCTCTGGAGGCCTGTGTGATGATGTTTCAAACAGAGTCTGAGTGCTAAAGAAACTCTACTCTCACATTCACCCTCTCCTCTCTCATAGACCTAAGCTTTGTGTTTGTAGTTTTGCATACATTCTCTCTCGCTTTCTAATACACACTTTTTCTGTACTACAAGTGATCCTGATGGGACTGTCAGGATAGTGAGGATACAGAAGACAAGAAAGGTCGGGAAGCACAAACTGCGCATGTACAACTGTGAGAACCTTCTTGAGTCAAATCTAGGCTGAAGTCTTCTAATGAAACAGCAATTAATGGCATTTTTAAAGCAGTGGAGGAAATCACAGTTGTGTAATGTTTCTTTGCACGATTAATAGATCATGCAAATTAATTAAATAATATCGATCATGCAATAATTAAGTAACAGACTGACAAAACAATTGTTTTGAATGTGTTCACTGGAGTCTGTTCATGATGTTTGTGAACACTAAATGCAGACTGCTGATCTCTTTAAATGAAGTGAAGTGTGTTCTCATGTTCTGTTCCCTCTCCATCTTTCCTC
>NW_015528606.1:0-732 GCF_001515645.1 Sinocyclocheilus grahami
TATATATATATATTATATAATATAAAAAAGTATATACATAGTTTACACAGTTCATATATTCTGATATATGTATGAACTATTATAAATGCAGCACAATTAAATTATATAATAAAATAAACATTTTTAATGTTGCAAAATGTTCGAATCGAGCGCAGGCAGAATCCCGTAAATAGTGGCGGAGCTTGTCTTTTCAATATGTGGGTGCATGTGAGCGCCTGGGTTAGGTGTGAGCTTCAGTGATTGGGTTAGGCCTATATCAAACAGCTGCAGGAGGAAACTGATGGGAAATGGCCCAAAATTGTCATGATATATTTATTTAGCTAAAGGTATTCTTTATGAGGAATGTACAAAAAACCAAGCTGGTTCCACTTAAATAATAATAATAATAATAACAGTAGTAGTAAAAAAGTAACAATACCACTCCAGTATTTCTGTAGCTTCTGTAATAACAACAGTGGTGAACACTTTTCTAGAATTGTTGACTTTAGTCACCAATATGGAATTGTAAAATAAAATATTTCTCACATAGTCTTTTTCCTAGTCCATTAAAGGAATAGTTTAAAATGAAACTTTGCTGAAAATGTATTCTCACTCAGGTCATCCAAGTGTTTATAGTTAGTTGAGTTTGTTTCTTTATCAGATATTTGGATAAATGTAGCATTCCATCACGGTCTCATCAATGGATTCTCTCATTAATGGATCCTCTGCAGTGAATGGGTGCCGTCAGAATGA
>NW_015528607.1:0-732 GCF_001515645.1 Sinocyclocheilus grahami
CTGATTGTGCGCCATGTATGCAATATATATTTTGTAACCGTTTGCAATTTAAATACAAAGAAAAGCTATACCAGTTGACTTAAATTTAGAATCATGTTTGCAAATGAGTGGAACATCATTAAAGGGGAAGGCCACATCTTCTGGAAACTTCAAAAGGCTGGTTTGGCTTGGTCATAGTCATTGAAGTACATGGTACCAAGATCAAAAGAGCTGCCTGAAGGATTTAGCAGAAATGTTGTAGATGCTTATTAGTCTGGAAAGGGATTTAAACCCATTTTCAGGCCTTTAAAAATTAATCACTGTCTGTGAGATAATCTGCAAATAACAAAGGTTTCTCTTCACTGGTAGCCTGTCCGTTCATATGGTGACTGTATAATGTAACTGTAAGAGATTCTTAGAGAGTTCAGTCAAAAATACAGTTATATACAGACCGCAGTGGTTGTACGCTCAAATGCTGAGGCTATGCCCTGAAGGAATCCCAGCATTGAACACACTGTGCTTGTGCTCTCTGCAACAAGAAGCAAATAGCCGTCACTTAAACACATACAGTCACCTAGTAGAGGGGGCTACCATTCAAAGATCTGATCGGCTGTGATTGTTGAGAGCGGTTGAGTTGAATTAAAGGCACAGTATGTAATTTTCGCCGCTGGAGGACGTGTATTCAAAACAAACAAAGAGACAAAGGCGTAGTCTGATGACGGCGTGACTGAGTGAGGAGTCATGGGAGTTGTT
>NW_015528608.1:0-732 GCF_001515645.1 Sinocyclocheilus grahami
GAGTTATCGCATATCGCATTTTTCTTCAATATTGCACAGCCCTAGTAGTGCACTTACTCGTGTGCAGCTGTTCGATCTGAAAGCTGTGTGTGTTTCAGGCGGAAGAAGACCTGCGGCAGAATAAAGCGTGTCCCGTGCATGCGGTGGACCAGACGGTGCACACAGACGAGGAGAAGGCCATCCGGGAGGTGGTGGAGAGCGTGCTGTGGCAGATGGCAGCGGACAGAAAGAGCACTGCGCTCAAGCAGCTGCAGGGCCACATGTGGAGAGCCGCCTATGTGACGGGGAAAATCAAAGGCGAGTAAGTAACCTCATCTTTACCAGCCCATGTGTGTTTGAGCAGGACCTGGACATCTAAACTTTCAGCAAGTGCTCAGTTGTGAGCTTCAAGAACTGTTATACATTTGTTATCCATGGTGATTGAATAACCTGTGACTAACTCTTACTCCAATAGTAAATTAATCTGTCTGTTATGTTATTGATTAATTAATACATTGTGTGAAAACTCTGTATTTTAATGAATAAAAACATGCTATTTTGCAGTTTCCTCCAGACAACACACAGACAAAGTACAAATATAGAATACAAAATACACTGCTGTTCAAAAGCTTAGGGTCATTAAAATCGTTTATTCTCGAATATTTTTTTAATTAATATTTTTGAGATTTTGTTCCAGCAGTACAAACAGAAAACAAATATATCCATATAAGGTGTACACAATAGAGAGGAAAA
>NW_015528609.1:0-732 GCF_001515645.1 Sinocyclocheilus grahami
TATTTCTTTGCCTTTGCTTTCTGTTAGAAGGTATTGATTGATTGGCTCATTCATTCATTTATGATTCCTTCGTTCATTTTGAGTCGGTCAAAAGTAATGATTTGTGGTTCAAGTGAGTCTTTAAATGATTCAAATGGGCAATTGATGAGTTCATGATGCTTATTGCTTATAAAATGCTGGCAACAGCAATATGATAAAAGCTACCAATATTCAATAAACAAAAACTGGCAATAGCAGTTGGAATAAATAATAGTTCTGACGTATACGGTTATATATGGTTATATGTAATATGGTTTATTGTTCAAATCTGGCTATTCTAATCATAGTCGGAATTAAGGTAATTTGATCTCAGTAATTACCACATTAAGTCTGTCTAATGAAGTAGTACTAATTTGCAGAAAATGTATGTAGAATCTATTTTCAATTGCAATATACTTTGTTTTTAAGCATACATTATATTTTTATTTCCATTTTTGGCAGTGTAGCATTAACTTTTAAAAGTATATTGTTTTTCTGAGAAGGCAGGCATAGCTTTTCGCCTCCAAAACCAGGGCGTCTGTTCCTGTTTGTCATCTAATAAGAATGAATGAAACCAGCCAAGCTGAAAATATGCACCAGCACTAATATTTATAAAATGACTGCTATTATAATCCACAGAGCAGCACCCAGATATGACTTTCCTGCAGTGTAATTGCACTGCAAGTATGTTGTGTGTGTGTGTGTGTGTGTGTG
>NW_015528610.1:0-732 GCF_001515645.1 Sinocyclocheilus grahami
CTTACACATATTAGAATGCATCCCAATATCAGACACCATTACTATATTTAACAGGACCCACAGAAATGATTAGAAAGTATAATCAAAAGTATATTCCCCATGAATCACATTTAAATATCAGAATAACACATTTATGGACTTAATCTACATGGCAAGTTGTTAAACTGCTGGATTAATTTATATATATATTATTTTTTTTCTAATATGCTATATTGTTACATAAGACTAAAATTATTACAAAGTCAAATAAAAAGTTTATTCAATATGAATCATATTTACATTTTGCAATAAACCATTTATTGACATAATTACACATGGCATTGACTTTTAATGTATTGTGGTTAAATTAAAGTTTATTATTCACTATACAACATACTTGGATATCAGAATAAACACTTTATGGACATGATTATACATTTAATTGATTTATAATGTATTGTGGTTAAACTGGCAGATTAAATGATTTGCCAGGTGTAATAAAAACACATTTTAGTGCATTAAATGTATATCAGTACGTGCATCAGCACCTTATCTGCAGGATACAAAGTAGTGCAGATAATTATGCAAATTCCTCCAAATATGATACCTTGTTACACAAGACCTTATTCTTTAAATCCTAGATTTATTTATAGGCTATTTTCTCCAAGACACACAGTAACGTTGAAAGGATTTTTTTATGTTTTAGACAGAAGTCTCTTTTGCTCACCAAGGCTGCATTTATTTGATCAAAAA
>NW_015528611.1:0-732 GCF_001515645.1 Sinocyclocheilus grahami
ATATTAATTATTACGGTGACGGGTGCCAGGTGAGGGGTCACTGCGACGTCCCCTTCCACAAAGCCCATCCTCCCTCTCGCAATGAGCTCAATTCATGGTTTTGGGTAACAAAGTTTCAGACGGTTCGCCGCTTACGCCGGAAATTTGTAGCGATTATTAATCATAATGTATGTTGCTTTCTCGTCCGCTTCTCGAAAAGTTACATGTGACAGTTATGTCAATACAAATCGCATAATAATCATAAGAATCTTAATAATAATAATACATATAGGGCTGAATCCTGTACAATTCAATACACAAAATCCATTATCAAGATATTGCTTTTGGAGACATTTCTCACATGTTCCTGTCTGTTTATATACATAGCTTGGCACTATACAACTTTCTTCCCTTTCGTTTGTCAGTTTTCATTGTTTTGTTTTTTTCCTTGCCGGCCCATCTAAGGGGTTTGAAATACTTATCTGTCATAGCTGATGCATTAAGGGCAAAAATCTCATCATGATTCTGTTCATAAACATTCTCCATGGCAACCTGAAAGGCCATTAAAAACAAGAAAAGAAAAGAAAAAGAAAACAACAACAACACTAAAACCTGAACCCGACCCCATCCCACCCTCCCTACAAGCCACTCACAAAAAATATGACATTACATGATACAATAAGTTCTTGTGAATTCATGAATTTAACCGTTTATTAACTGCTGTCAAGCCCTTAGTTGTTTCCTCTTTCGTAT
>NW_015528612.1:0-732 GCF_001515645.1 Sinocyclocheilus grahami
ATTCATTGAAAAGATCTGACTCACAAGAATGATTTGTTCATGAATCATACATCTCCCATTAAATCTCATAAACACAGATTTTTATGTGATTTGTTTTTCTTCGTAAATGTGGGAAGGATGCATGTATCATGCACTCTGTACTTCAAAACACCATATTAACGATGAGTAATGTCTAGATTTGGTGACTGGGGAGGTTGTTTTTCCTGATGTTCATTTACCCATTTTAATGTGTATACTTGAGATTATGAGAGTATGACAGTTTATGATTATTATTAGGCTGTTGAGTTTGCTGCATGTGAGTTAATCTGAACCTGAAAATGGCCTTATGTTATTTGTCTGTAAAACAACAATTAAGAACAATCATCAGCCAAGACTCCCATGAAATGTCTGCCTATACAATTACAGATCCTCACAGAGCAGACAGTTGGCAACACAGAGTGTGGGTGTGCATACTGAATGGTGGATTGATGGAGTGTGGTGCACATCAGTGCCTGTGATCATCAGATCATCTTACTTTTCTAGTTGTCATGCATCAGCTTTTGCATTTTAAGAAATATCCATTTTGCTTTCTTCAGTGAAAAAGTTGGGTCTGATTCAAGAGTGAAATCTGCATAGATCAAGTGCCGTTTACAAGTGAAAATAGTCCAAAACAGCTCTAAACAAATATGTTGGTAGATTGTGATGTGAGAAACAACAGGACTTTTTCACTGGAGAAGTGTTATTATGGATTAT
>NW_015528613.1:0-732 GCF_001515645.1 Sinocyclocheilus grahami
ATTCATTTTCAATCCTGATAACAAATAATTTTGATAATTTGTTAAATTGTCAATTAGCACATAGTTTTGCATAAAAGTAGTTTCGTGGAGCACAAAAGGAGGTGTTCGGCGAAATGCTTGCACTGTTTGTGGACAGGGTCATATGATAAGCTTCGCATGAGGAACAGGCCTACATTTATGTTGTTATAATCTAAAAATCATCCATATTTGATGCTGATGCCAAACACCAGGTGTGCCAGCTTGAATATGTGAAAGTGCAAATGAGTTTTGAGGGGAACTCCACTGGATGGGACGTTTGAGTAAAAGCAGGTGTTAATTGTTTGTCATCTTCTGTCAGTTTTGTCCATTTTAAAATGAAATCTCTCACAAACATTCATGACGTCTTAGGGCTTTTGTGCATCAGCCTGCAGGACCAAGAAACCCACTTTGTAGTCTGTCAGATGGATACTGAGGCCAGCTGCTTCTGCTTTCAGAAAAAAAAAAAAAATGGTGCTAATTTTAGTCAGGTGTCAGACTTTCAAAATGCATGTTCAAACTATTTAGTAACTCGTACAATAGTAATGCTTACCATTCTCAAATATTAGTGCAGTTGATGTTAGTATTTAGCATCACTATTACTATTGCTCATACTTGCTGGTATTGATTTGAATAAATCCCTAATGCTAAAGTTTAGTGCATGCACCGTTTATGTGCATTCTTCAGATAATGTAAAAATCCAGTTGGAGGTTTTTT
>NW_015528614.1:0-732 GCF_001515645.1 Sinocyclocheilus grahami
CATCCACTGCCTGGGAGTGTACACTAGCAACATGACTGCTTCCACTATCACGCTCCATTTGGTGCACTGCCGAGGTGTTTGTCAGACCCCTAAAGGCACCAAGCCCATCACGCCTGGACTACGCTCACCTGGAGCTGGGTCTCTTAAACGTGAGTTAGTCACCCCAGATGCATCTGACCCCAAGAGAAGGAAGATGGTGGACCAGTCTAGGTATTACCCTACAGTCTTTGTTGAGAAGCCAGAGGAGCCGGTCGTGTTGGCACTGGATCCGAAAGGTCATGGTGACGAGTCTTATGAAGCACGGAAAGCTTTCCTTACAGCGTATTTCAATCGGCATCCCTATCCTTCCCAACGGGAGATTGAGAAACTTGCTGCAAGCCTCTGGTTGTGGAAGTCTGATGTCTCGAGCCATTTTGCCAACCATCGGCGCTCGTGTGACCGAGACTTAGACTCCCGCAAACCTGTTGTGTTACTAGGCTTTAACATGCGGGCAGTAAGCCAGCTCAAGCATGACATGAGCTTTGATGCCAGCTGGCTGTTTGAAGTCAACGAAGACGAAAAAAGTGGATTCTCAAGGACCTCAAGATTTAGGCTGAAGTCTCCTGTTGGTTTCTCTACAGACTTCAAGGGGAAAAAGCAGCCATTAAACACTGGACAAAGTAGTCAAAGCAACTGTGCCTTCAAGCCATGCCCTGGATCATCCTCAGAACCTATTGCCATTGACTCTGACAG
>NW_015528615.1:0-732 GCF_001515645.1 Sinocyclocheilus grahami
AAAAAAGGGCAGGAAACATGGGTGGAATATGTTTTAATGCTTTTAATGTTTTAAGTACCTAATATGACATCTTTTTGAGTAGGAAATTTACATTTTTTCTTGACTTGTTTTCTTATATATTATGTGCTAGTAAAAAAAGAGAAGAATAAACAGCACCCTGCAAGTGTTAGTAAAAGTAATGGAAGTCTGTGTGAGTGGAAGCAGATGTGCAGTAATAAATGGAGATGAATTGGTGAATTCTGAAGAGGAATTCTTGAGGTGCTTCCTTTCAGAACTCTATATGTACTGTTCATCAGCTCAGTATGAAAGACTGATTGGCAATAACAGTTTGAAAAAGACCAAGATAGCGAAAGGGATAGGACAAACTTCCCCATGTAACAACAACTAAAAAAATTGATTGCGCATGTAATCATCTGCAGTTGTTGACAACAAAGGAAGACCTTCCGGCCCCACCGCATTTTCCTTGTCACAACACAGCCTCATTCAACAACACCAAGAACATATTATCACTATTGTCATTTTCGTGAAGACAGTTTCTGCCTTTGAAGAAGCAAAGGATTGTGTTTCTTACTGCGATGAGTACAGCATATTCAGATGTACTCAGATAAACAGAAGGATGAGACAGGTGACAGTGAAAATATTTTTCAACAAGACTGCAAAGCCATGATGTGGCACTGCAGCTATCAGGAATGACTGGATGTACTGCGGTTCTACTGACAAATTCTCCATGCA
>NW_015528616.1:0-732 GCF_001515645.1 Sinocyclocheilus grahami
TTTTTTTTTTAATGTATTGTCATGTTGTGTCAGAGGAATAATCAACACACAGGTAAGGTAAGTTCAATATATCGTCCACTGACAATGGTCGTTTTGAAAGTAGGGAATGTGTACTGCAAATAAGATTTATAAATCACGTTGAATTTAAGTGTCTGCTAAATGAACTAATAAAAGTAAAACGCTTGTGTAAACCCGCTAGAGAACGCATTTGAGTGGACACAGCGCGTGCACTTAGTGAACGTGCCTCGACTCCACCTGACCTTCGCGAATCCAGATTTTACAACAAAGTAAAATTCCAATCTTTGTGCACTATTGTCTTAGTATCACGAGCTAAGACATTAAACGAGTAGTACAAAGGAAGTGATAAACCGGTTTGTTTGGATAAATAACGTTACGTGATATTTGGTGTGTGAACGTGTTCTCTCGCACACAACTGTGATCATGGGGCTTTTGATGAAAAGAATTTCTCTCAAATCTATAAATGAGAGCCATTCATTTAGAATAAAGAATCAGGAAGAAAATGAGAGCTGGAAATGTTAATTACACGTCATTGATTATAACGAAGGCAGTGGGTGGTTAATCAATATCTGGATCAATTAACTAGTGGAATTAATCTTCAAGTGTTTTAATGAGACCACCCTAATTATCAGATCCCTCAAATTACAAATAGCCTATTGACAAACAATTAAATTCTATTCTGGCGTAACTGTTGGGAATTTGGGAAATTTAATA
>NW_015528617.1:0-732 GCF_001515645.1 Sinocyclocheilus grahami
GAGAAAGAACAACTTGAAATCGCATCATATGACCCCTTTAAAGAAGGACACTGTCATGTAATCCGTTTTTAAAGGCACTATTGCATTCAAGAAACTAATGAATGAATGTGATGAACAGAATGCTGTAAGTAGCCGATTCATTTACCTGGCGTAGTTGACCAGGCAGAGCAGACTGGTCTCCAGCAGCTGAACCACAGCCAGCGGTCCAGACACTTCCAGCAGAGGAACCTGAACATGAATTACAGTCAACACTCAAGCTCTCGCAGCAGCAGATCAGATTACAGCCGACCTCTGAATCGCTCACATACTCGAGCGAAGACCACGGATCCCTCAGGTACCGCCGACACAGACACCGCCGAACAGTCCAGCTCCTTCAGATACGAGAAGAACGCAGCGTCTGTGCCTGCTGGGAGAACGGAGCGCAGATACTCCACATCTGAAACACAAGATAATGATGATCCTATTAAATAATACAGACACAAACAGACAGAATCTTCAATGCACGGGACAGAAATAGAGTAGAAACTATTTCAATGGACTTTGCATGCATGCATCATGTTGCAAAACGCAACTACTGACAGAAAACAACATCGGACTAAGAAATGCGTGTAAAGAAACAAGGGCATACACTTGGTGGGTGTGTTGATCATTAAATCATTAACTTATGCAAGCATGCATACGTTAGTCTGTCTAGAACGGTGTCTTAAAACCTAGTGAGCCTACCTAGACAGC
>NW_015528618.1:0-732 GCF_001515645.1 Sinocyclocheilus grahami
AAAAAAAAGTTAACATTTCCAGCATTTGACTGTAAATGCTTTGCACTCCAGAGAAAACTTGATATATGTATTATATAAATATTATTACAATTTAAAGAACTGTTTTCTATTTGAATAAATTTCAAAATGTATGCGTGTGATGGCAAAGTTGAATTTTCAGTAGGCAATACTCCAGTCTTCAGCGTCACATGATCCTTCAGAAATCAATTTGCTGCTCAAAAATAGTTGAACATATTTTAGTGTAAACCAGGATTCAAAGGAATTTTTTGTTTTTACTGTAACATTTGATCTATTTAACGCATCCTTGCTGAGAAACGTATTCTTTTTTTTTTCTCGCTGACTCCAAACATTTGAACTGTAATAAGGTCAGTAAACTCTAGCAAACAAAAAGGACATATTTGCCCTAATCTTCACCTGACATTAGAATATTCTCAGATTATTACAAAAGCAGCGAGCATTGAAAACAAACCCTAAACTCAACAGAACTTTTAAAGTGTTGTGTTTACTGACAAGGCCTGATGGAAGCAGAAATTCCTTGAACTTAATGTATTCAGAACGCCACGTGAATACGATGTAACACAGATGTTACGTTTCCCAGCCCCCCCAAAGCATAAGCAGCATAAAACCAGAAGACTTCTTCACAATTCCCATCAATATGAGATGAGTCGTCCACAACGGCAATTACCCCACCCCCTCCTTCAAAACCCAACCCCCCTTCTCCACCCTCGCCTA
>NW_015528619.1:0-732 GCF_001515645.1 Sinocyclocheilus grahami
AAAAAAAAGCAAGGAACAAATAATCATTAAGGGACTCAAATGTATGTAATATCACAGACTTTCAGAGGGTAACAGTCAGGTTCTGGACATAAAAATCTGAATTATTTTTGCAAAGTCTTGCATGTTCCCACCCGGACTAACCAAATTGGTTTTCATGCTGGAGCTAGTACTCAGCTGGGGGATCTGCAAATCTCTCTGGAAAATATCCAGTGAAAGCAGCAGAGCATTGTATGTAGTACATACAATTAAGTGTCACAGTGTTTTTACATGTCAGACGTGTGCATTCGGATTATTGATGTATAAATTCGCACATTACAGAGCACCAGCAAAGCGTAAGAAAAGATTAGTTAGAAATAGCAAATATTAACACTGCTCTGATTAATTGTTAAATGATTTGCCTATTACTCCCTTGTACGACTGACAATTGTTAACAGTTTTAGTAACATTAGAGTTACATTACATCACTGTTGAGGTCTATTGAGCAAACCAGTAGCCGCACAAACCTTCAGCTCATCGGCGTCATAAAAGTTGACATGAACGGCCGGCACCATCCAGGTGTGGAAGAGATCAGCCAGGATCTTCCGAGCGATGGAGTCCGTGATGAAATGGAAGTGGAGAGGGTTCCGTCTGACACACAAAGGGAACAAACGTTTCCTGTCATTTAATATTGACTTATTCACCCAAAAATGAAAATTCTCATATAATTGATTCACTTTTCATTACTATTTATTA
>NW_015528620.1:0-732 GCF_001515645.1 Sinocyclocheilus grahami
AAACATTTTCACTAACATCAACAATTATTATTAGTTTTTATTATGATAAATATAGCATGACAGCATCCATAATGCCACATCAAACTGAAATGCAATCCCACAATTCACTGGGCCATGTGCTAACCAGGCAGGCAAGTCTCCCTCTCATAGGTGAGCTGACCCCACCGCGAGCAGATGAATGTGGGGTGTGTTTGCCCTCCTCTGTGGAGTTGAACTGTGCTTCTCCACTAATAGAGATCTAAGCTCAGGACACACAGGTGATTACCTACACTCTCAAAGGTCATGCCGGGGTCATGAGCATAGCGGCACAATGCTGTCTGACAGACTGGCCGGGTAGCTTTGTAATTACCCATGAGGCTACAGCAGTGGCGGCGATGCTGTATTGAGGGATGCTGAAAGCAGCATCCAGCGACCTCTTTGATTGGGGTTAACAAGGGGGTGATTTGCATAAAGGGAGTGGTTTGATT
This sequence comes from Sinocyclocheilus grahami, assembly GCF_001515645.1. Classification (NCBI taxonomy): domain Eukaryota; kingdom Metazoa; phylum Chordata; class Actinopteri; order Cypriniformes; family Cyprinidae; genus Sinocyclocheilus; species Sinocyclocheilus grahami. The sequence continues at coordinate 468 of NW_015528620.1, forward strand.
AGTAGTTTTGTGTGCATGCTCAGATTCTTGGAAACATGAGGGCATCAGTGAAATGAACCAGCAATTGTGAGATTGCATCTAGTAGCATTGTGTCAGGTCTGGGCTTTGAGGAGGCCGTTCAAGTTCTTTATACACAAGGGCATTGTAGTGAACAACCCTTGCCAAACTGTTGCATCATGTAGCATTAAAATTGTCTTGTTTGAATTAAGTGGCCAACTGCACTTCAAAAATAGTAAGACTGACAATGAAATTGAAAATTGTTGCC
>NW_015528621.1:0-731 GCF_001515645.1 Sinocyclocheilus grahami
CCTTAAAATATCTAAGAAATAAAAAAGCAAAACGTGTGTGTAGAAATTTTGAATGCTTTTCTTTTGGAAATTTCTTGTTATCCCCTGTATAATTCTTTCTTTCTTTTTTTCCTTCTTTTTTTCCCCTTCTTTCTTTCTGTTGGTTCCTTTGCTGCTGTTATGAATGTAATTGATAATAGATGAATACACTGTGATCCTCTATATACGTATGTTATGTTACTGTTCTTGTTTTGCAATAAAAAACCTAAATAATGTGCACAATTGCTCACTCTTCTGTGTAAAATATGATATTTTTGCAATCCGCAGTGAATAATAAATCAAACACATGCAAACATGTTTTTTTTTTCAGTATTGAAAGGCTTTGGTCTTTACTGATCAGCAAGTACAACTGTGAGGCTTGACATCAGCTCCATAATTAAAACAGAGTTTCATTGTGATAGTAGAAAACAACAATAAAAGAACACATGGACGGAAGATTATTCCTTTTGGAAAATGCTGTAAATCAAAACGTTTCAAGCTATTGATTAACAACCTGAAAATTAGCAAACATTTTAAAACTGATTTTAATTTTATGTTGGGAGGTCATTGTGAGAAAACATTCTTAATGTACTTTATTTCATTTAAAGTGTACATATTCTTGCAGTTCTTGTGATTAAATGCCAAATTATTTCATAATTGTACAAACAGTTTGTACTTGCAGCATTAAAGCATAATTAGATTAAACCATAACT
>NW_015528622.1:0-731 GCF_001515645.1 Sinocyclocheilus grahami
CGGAGAGTGTGGACTTCACTCAGTGTGTCACACACGGGAGTTTCCGCGAGCGCTGGCATGAGACGGCGTACAACATGTTTCATTTCGTGACGCTGTATGTGATTCCGCTGCTGGTCATGAGCTGCTGTTACACCTGCATCCTCATCGAGATCAACAGACAGCTGCACAAGAGCAAAGGTACAGCGACCCGCGGCCCTGCGAGTCTCACAGCCTCTTACACGCGACTGTAATGGCAAATATAAATAGACTTGCGCGTCATCTAAAAGCTTTTACCATTGCGTAACATTTTGTTTATTTGGGATGAGTAAAGTTTTCTTCATGTCGCAACACACATGTGGAGTAAATGACCAAAATAAAAAAATTAAAGTAACAAAATTTAACGTCAGGTGTAGTTTCTAAAAGTATAAATGATGAGATTTAAAATCAATTGAGGTAAAATTATAAATTGAGATATAAAGTCATAACTATGAGATAAATGTCTAAATGGGATACAATAAGTCATAATTATAAGATAAAAAGTTGGAATTATGAGACAATCAAAATTATGAGATAAAGGGTCATAATTATGACAAAAAGTATGTCAACTATAATTATGAGATAAAAGGTCAAAATGAGGTAAAAAGTATCAATAAGATTTTAAAACAAATCATAATTATGAGGTAAACATACATTTTGAGATAAAGTCGTGAGATTAAAAAGTCATGACTATGAGATAAATGTCTAAGTGATAC
>NW_015528623.1:0-731 GCF_001515645.1 Sinocyclocheilus grahami
AGAGTAGTAATACCATTAAAACCTTAACGATACCCATCCCTACTCCTAACGGCTCTGTGTAACACAATCTTTCAACCAGACCCATTCAAAATATCAGCCTTTAAGTCATGAAATCAACCAACAGAGGGATGTGAAGTTTACCGTTTCTAAACTTTAGGAAGAACACTGATAACATTGGGATATCTGCAGCATATTTAGAGCAATTCAAATGGGGTTCCGAGTCGGACAATAAACTAGAGGAAGGAATAACTGTAGATTGTTGATATTCAGTCCAAAAAGAACTTAAACAATGAAGAAAGGAACATGAGGCCCAGCCGAGACAAGAGCAACAATATTCGCAATGCTCGGATTCACAAAAGTGGCCATTTGAGGTGAATGCAGGTTTGTATAGTCAGACCAGGAGAACTGTTTAGTCTACAGCCTCCACTGGTTTATCATAGATCATAAAGCATGAATAAACCAGTGAAGTACTACAAAACCACATAAAAAGATTTTGTCGTCATGTCGTTCCAAACCTGTGTGACTGACTGTCTTCTATGGAACACAAAAGGAGATGTTTGGCAGAATGTTTACGCTGCTCTTTTCCACACAATGAAAGTGAATGGAGATCACATCTGTCAGGTTAAAAAAAATGACAAAAAGCATCATAAAAGTGACCTTTCTCCTTTGAGGTCTTGTCTAACTGTAAGTAGGGCTGTGCAATTAATCGCATGCGATTGTCATGCGCATCT
>NW_015528624.1:0-731 GCF_001515645.1 Sinocyclocheilus grahami
TAATATAGATGCTTAAACTGTGTACTGGCATAGATCATTCAATAATAAGATGATTTTGCTGTCCCATTGCGCTGATGATTCCCTTCACTCAGTCTTAATGAGAAACCTGAGACTGCTCCAAGGGTTTTATGAGGTCAAATCCATTCATGTTTCTAGCAGCACTCACTCGCTCCCTCCTTTCAACCCCATCCCCATCTTTTCCTCATCATTCTGCACTCCAAAGCAATCAGACACATGATACTGCACCTACAGTATATTATTCCTCCCTTTCTGACCTTTAATGAAACATGCATGTGCTCCATTAAATCAATTACAACAGCCATTTTTCATTCCGATGTATATTTGCGTCTAATGTCTGTTTGAAGAGTATGTATAAGGACATTCCAGAGACTTGCTTGTGGCATATTTGCGTTATAAGAATTTAGATGAGATTGGCGCCGTATTCAGTTTGACACAAATGAAAATGTATTGTCTTAATCTTAGAATACTTGACCCTCGAACACCTACATGGCGAATAAAGAGAGTTCTGTGTCATTAAATAATTTTAATAATTTCATTAAAATATATATTTTAAATGTTTTAGTAATGTTCTTTTGTTCACTTGTCATGTAGGGTGAATTCAAGTTAATTGGGACATTACACAGTCACCTTAATGGCAAGTATCCCAAATTATTTGAATTCACCCATATACTAACTAACTGACTAAATTCATTCATTCATTCATTCATTCA
>NW_015528625.1:0-731 GCF_001515645.1 Sinocyclocheilus grahami
TATTATTATTATTATTATTTATTTTCCCCATGTAGTTCCCATAGAATCAGCCTCTATCTGTTTTGAAAAAACAGAATGGACATGGTGACCGATTAATTTCACAAAAACTTTATCTCCTGGGTTCACTTTTACAATATCGAAAAGAGCTGAAACTGTCTTCAAAGCTTTTGCGTTTCATGAGGGTTATGACAGATTTATCATTTTTGAGGGTGAAGAAATAAGGGTGAGTAAGGCTAGAAACATTCATTCTGCAAGTATGAAATACGTGTACTTAGAAATATGTGTGCTTTATTAGCTTCTAGCGACACAAGATAGACCTCATGCCTTGTTGCGTTGCCAAATAAGTTGCTGTCCAATTAATAAATGAATTAAAATATGTGTGTTGAATAAGTGTTCGCATATGCAATCGTATAATTGCATTTAGTATGTTGCTGGCCTAAATAATGACAATGACAAATAATGAGAAAAACACCACAGTGTTGGACTTTGTTTGTGTATGTGTGCTGACTGACCTTCTGCCACAGGTAGGCCTCTTTGAGAGTGATAATCTCATGTTCTCTGTGCTCTCCCTGCACAGCGCACACCACACAAATTACCCGCTGGTCGTGTTTACAGTAGAGTGAACCCTCTTGACCATGCTCCTTACATTTCAGCCTCTCCACGGTCACAGTGTCTCTTTTCCCTGCTCCGGTCTGGAGTGATGGTTTATGCTCATCATTACTGGTGGCCTC
>NW_015528626.1:0-731 GCF_001515645.1 Sinocyclocheilus grahami
TCTCTCTCTCTCTCTCTCTCTCTCTCTCTCTCTCTCTCTGTGGAGGATGTTTGAAGCTGCAGAGGAGCTTGCAAGGTTGTTTTTATACTCAGAGGAAACATGAAGACAGCATTCTGCAAAGGCAGTTAATTGAACAGCATTTGAAGCATTAAATACTGCATGCTAAAATTCAATCTCTGTATTGCTGCACTGGTTTGAGACTGCATTTGAGTTACACTCATTTTACTCTTAAACAGGACAGTCCTCTTTTTTTCTTAAATATAAAATTAATTAAGAATGGTAAAGCACCTTGCGTGTCTTAGATGCTATAAAGAAACCTCTAGGTGTAGCTATATTAGTGAACTAGGAATGCTTTCAAATTATTGCCTTGTGTGTCTTTCTACATTTGCTTGCTAAAATGTTACTACATTTGTGTCTAACATTGATGTGGAATATGTAAAGAAAAACTGACAACACATTTAATTTCTTTAATTCCTCAAGTCTTCTGAACCCATACAATATTTTATGCGAGTGTGATACCCTCGTGGTCACAAGGTGAATTAACCCATGGTACCTTTGGCATCTTCATAGACGTGCAAGGTGCTTGGCCATGCTTTAGTTTTTGATGACTTCAGAGTGAGAGCAGGTTGTCGTTTTCATAGACACAGCTTTTAATGGTGATTTGAGAAAAAGTTTCAATTTGTTCTCTGTGAAAACAGGCCATATAAGCAGTTTCATCAGGAGCAGAGAAC
>NW_015528627.1:0-731 GCF_001515645.1 Sinocyclocheilus grahami
TTGATTTGTGTACTTCGTCCACCACTGATTAAAACTAAAATCAAACCAGCAGCACAGATTTACTGTCTCAGTTTAGATTGTGGTTGTGCAATCCTAAACGTTCCCATTATCCTGTGCATTAATATCTACAAACACCAGGGGGAGCAATTTAACAAGGTTTCATAGCATCTTTCCCGTCTTCCCAATATTCTCACATTATTTCTTTCAATTCAGTCAAACCTCTTTTCACATTCATGTACATCTCTTTTTGCTTACCTCCAAAGTGAACCTTCCATTATTTGCCTCCTTATCTGCATTTCCTCTTCCATTCTTGCCGTTTTGGATGTCATTTGCTCCATTTCCCATCAGTCTCATCATCATGTCACAGTTCTCACTCCAGTGAAATCTCTGGCTCCGCCGCATTCCAGATTCTCTTGCCTCCATCTCTCTGATTTCCTCATCTACTCTCCTCTCCAGGCTCATTCCTCTTGTCACCTGCAGTGGGAGGTGCGGCCGAGGATAGCCGGGCTCTGATTGGCCGAGCTGGGAGGAGGCTTCTGTGATATCGTGATGCTGTGCAGATGCTCAGCAGCAGTGGTAGTCGAGAAAGACAGGCTGGCGGTATCCTCTCTCTCCCTCTTTCTCTCCCTCCCCCCTCTTTTTCATCTTTCTTTTCCCTTCACGCAGAAGCACGCATACACACACACGCACTCCGTCACACTGCAGCAGAAGGGAGAGGACACACCGTGAAG
>NW_015528628.1:0-731 GCF_001515645.1 Sinocyclocheilus grahami
CGGCCCTTTTGTTCTTCCTCCCTCCGCTTTTAATTCCCTTCGTCTGTCATCAGTGCCGAGGAGCGTCGCATGTTTCGCATCTCGGCTTGTCAAAAACAAAATGGCGAAAAGAATGGGTGCTAACCGCCAGTCAGCATCTGTGTCGAACTTTCAGAAGCGACTAGCTTCACAAACAAACACACGTTCTCCCATAATGCCGTTTATTAGGGAGGTGTGTGAAAATGTTTCATTAGGGCACATTAGGGGAGGTGTTCGTTTTCATTATCGTTTATGGGATGGAAAAACACCGCCATGCGTCGCAATTAACATCTGAACAGATGGCGGAGACTAGACTAGGTGTCTATCTCTCAAGTTCTCCTTCGCACGAACCACCTCCGTGCTTTCACGCTCGTCTGCGAGAAACAGAGCGGTACTGGCAGAAGAGGATGTAGAGGGAAAAGGAAAGGGATAAACGCACACGCAGGGCGGAAAGAAAAGAAAACATGCGAGTCAATAAAATAAACAGCGGTAAGCGAGCTTGACGTGATCGAGCTCTGGTGTGCATGAGCTGGCCAAATTACTCCGGCGAGGACCGCAGCATGACACACACACAACACAATGCTATGACCCGAAGAGAATGAAAACGCTCTGAACATTTGGCTTCAGAGGCCGTAGCCGAAAAGCACCATATGCTGACAATATGTCAGAGGAGATCCAAGCACACACACACACACACACACACACACACACAC
>NW_015528629.1:0-731 GCF_001515645.1 Sinocyclocheilus grahami
GTGTGAAGACGACAAAAGCTACTCTGCTGGAGGCTGTGAAGCAGCAGTTTAACGGCATATACACCGAGCCTTTGTAATTCTTGGCAACGATCCTGGACCCAAGGTACAAAGATCGCTTTTTTGATCAAGCCACCAAACAGCGAGCAACAGAAATGCTGCTGAGACAACTGAACAAGATGACAGAACTTGAAAATAGCACGGAGAAAGAGAGAAATGAGACAGAGCCCCCTTTAAAAAAGACTTGCACCGAGAGCGACGGAGGCGCAACATCCCTGCTTGACATGTATGGTGAAATTCTTGAAGAAAACATGGCCACAGAACACCAGACGCACCAAACATCTCCAGTAGGACAGCAGGTAAATTATTTTTACCCTCTCATATTTAAAAAAAAAAACAAAACAAAAAAAACAGCAAAATAAGAAATAACATTTTATTTGACATCTGCAATATAGAGTACAAAACATGCTCTAATGTTTTAGCTTCACTCTAAAAAATATGATCAATATGACATATATACATTACTGTAACATCAAAATAAGTTGAGCAGAATTCAACATTTATAAATATTTTTTTTAAAAGTCTTTAATATAATTAAGCTGAAACGAATGCTAGCTGTGAATGCAAGCTGACTGTGCAGCATGGGTTTTTGTTGTTGTTGTTTTTTACAGTGTTTAAATTTACAAGCGTATGTGTGTTATACTGAAGAAAGGATTGTAATACATTATTTATTG
>NW_015528630.1:0-731 GCF_001515645.1 Sinocyclocheilus grahami
CCTGCACCACAAGCTCATGGTCTTCCAGACAGCGCTCTGGTGGGGAAAAAAATAAATAAAAAAGACAAACGCAAAGTTTGAAAATTAAACAATTTAAATAAAAAATTACACATTAAATTAAACTATTTAATTAAATTACAAATTAAAATTTAATTTAATTGAAATTGAAATTAAAATTAAAATGAAAACTAAATTAAAATTAAATTAAAAAAATGCATTCAATAAAATTTAAAAATAAACAAATACATTTAAATTTAATTTAAATAAATTATACATTAAATTAAACATTAAATGTCTCTAAGTTTAGTGAAACAATTATTTAAAAAACGTTGCTAAATACTTTACTAATTGAACTGTCATTCATAAGACATCGAAACCAAAGGTTCATCCAATCCAGCACAACTAAAGCTACTGTAAAAGCCTGTACAACACGTTGGTTGTGTTCATTAATAACATTTCAATGCTATTTTCCACAATACCCCTGGGTCTGATTTCTTTCAGCAAAGAATCACTCATTATAAAAGCACAATAAGACATGGCAGCTTTTGTCTTAACATTATTTCTACACAAACAAGGTGGCATTTCAGATGGCATTTAGTGGACTTTGTCCAAACGATGAGGCATGAATGTGTGATTACATAATCGATTTGTCAAAAGCTAAAACACTAGACTGGGATTTGTTTTGTAGTGCAAAATCAAGTGCATGCAAACAACAAAGTGAATGCAAAGCA
>NW_015528631.1:0-731 GCF_001515645.1 Sinocyclocheilus grahami
AGAGCTCAGTAAATGCTTTTGTGTTGAATTATTTTGCAGGGAGGACGGACTCGCAGCACCCAGAGGAAATAGAGATTAATACAATATCAAAATAAAATACTCTACAAATAACAGGCCAGATTACAGCAAGATTTATCTTTATCTCAATTAATTTTATGGATATTTGCACACAGTTTTGAAGGATCTTTTCCAGTGCTCCATACTGTACTGAATACATAAAATATAATATTAAATCCTTACTTATTATATGAATGATTGTCTTTCCACCTACAGCACATTCTGCAGCACATACGGCTTGACGGTGGTCCTTCTTGTATTGTTTCAATATAAAGCCATTTTATTCTTAACTGGATAATATTGGGTTTATTTTCAGATTTATGGATGAGAATATTTAATATTAAAAATATGACTTGTGTCCATGTAATTTTTCCCATATTAAAAAATGCACGACGTTTGTCTTTTTTATTGCAGAACAACTACACTTGCATGTAAACATACACAGAGAATTTACACCATACTCACTATTACAATCATCACAGCGACAACATAAATAAACCAAATAAATGATCCAGGGAACAGTGACGTGCAGAGAGTTCCTCAGGGGCAGCGGCTCAAATGTAAAATAGGCCAATGTAAAGAAAATTATAGTTCAAAAGTTTGGATAAATTACTATTTTATATTTTTCAGGTCATCAAGCCTGCATTTATTTGATCAAAATTTTAATATACTTT
>NW_015528632.1:0-731 GCF_001515645.1 Sinocyclocheilus grahami
GTATGTTTATTTAAAAAATATATATTATCTTGTGTGCATATATGTGAATAAAGATGCCTGTAGTATATCTTGGATTTTTTTAAAAATCCAAGATTGAAAGTCATAAATGGTCACAAAAAAAATGCCATTTTCATGTAATATTTTTATTACAGAGAAAGAGTGAAAGAAACAACAGATAAGCAAACACTCATGTAAATAAATTCCTCCTCACACTACACTATTTAGAAATAAATATTTCATGCAGAAAGAAAGAATAAAGGGTTTTGGTCTGATAAGTCCCTAAAAGCAATAACAGGAGCACTTGTTTCTTCTTCAGTTTCAGCTCTAAATCTGATGGCGTTCCTAGTCATTTCAGCTCTTCTGATGCTTGAGAAAGGAAAGACGATCTCTTTGAAAGACTAGGAATGAAACAGAAATCAGGGGCCCTGTGGGGGCCCAAGGTAATGTGGCTCCTAAATGGACAATAGAAGCTTTTATACAGAGAATCACACAGACAGTCTTGTTCTTGTTTTACTTCTTTGTCTCCTCAATCTGTTCAACCTCGCTGGATTCGTCCACCACTTTGCCATTGATCATGGTTTGCGTTACCACCTTCACTATCTTACGGGTACGAACGTCAGGCTCCTCTGCGGAGAGAAAGACAGAGAGAGAGCGATGTGAGCGATATGACAGTGGACTGTAGGCTCTGTTTGGCCGTGTTTAATGTGTGCAGCTCAGGTGAGAGGACAAGC
>NW_015528633.1:0-731 GCF_001515645.1 Sinocyclocheilus grahami
TTTTATAGTAAAGAAGACACAATTAAGTATTTCTGGTGGTGGTGGTGGCACTTGTCTGTATTTGTGGTGAAACTACTGCCTAAGACTAAAATGTGTTTATTTCCTGGATGTCAGATTTTTTTATATATTGGCTCTATGCGATTTTGATCATTCTGAAACACGGCGCTAAAGTTCAAAGAAGTTCAGCCTTTAGACCTTGCGCTTTTTAAATTCTGCCTGTGTTCTAATAGTTGTAGTAGTAGTGGGCAGGTTTGCTTACGGTCCGACAAATATGTGAATGTGTCACATATGTTTTTTAATTGGGATAGTTTTCTGTGCTATATCATCGCAACCTTTCATAACTTCAGCCGCCTCCTCATCAGTGCGTCTGCTCTAGACAAGAGGTCAAACATCTATTGCATTACGGATATAAAGAAAGATCTATAGAATGTAACTATGAAGAAATTCTGGTAGATACTGTAGATAAATTTAAGATTTACTATAATGACCAGGATCAATTTATTTTGTAAAATAAATTAAATGTAAATTTATCTTTTAAGCTATAATCAGTAATGAAATTCCTTGCTATATATTTTAATTATCAATTATTAATGATTTGTCCATTTAGCCCTAAGTAGCAAGTAGTTTACTTACTCCTTATTGTGCCTTGTGGACAGGGCAGGGGTAGTGGTGTGCCCTGGGGACAGTAGTGTCCAGGAGGACAAAGCATAGCACTGGGATTTGAGGAGCCA
>NW_015528634.1:0-731 GCF_001515645.1 Sinocyclocheilus grahami
TGCGGCGTAAGTCCTCTTAGAAACAAGGACAGAGGCTTTTCACGCGCGCGCTGTCACTCAGCGGTGGCTTTATATCGCGCGCTGAGAGCCACGCACGCCGTACTACATCCGGAGAGAAGCTCAGAGGGGGTGGGACGAGAGGAGAGTGGGGGAAAAAACGATTGGAGAACCGGACGAGATTGGTCCGAGAGACGACGGGATCACACGATCGCAACGACTTAAAAGAGACTCGCAGCCCACCAGAGAAGCTTTTGGCGTGTTTTCGTGCGCGCTAGACGACGCAGTTCGAGGAGCGCGCCACAACTCTACACGGACATTATGCGCTACTGTCCCATCAAACTGAACGCACCTGTGATTTTTGAGTTCAGTTTGACACACAAAGCATTGGGTTAAAAAAAGGCTATTCTGATAGAAAAAAAAAAATAATAATAATAGTGTGAATTGGAGTCAAAAGAAATGTAAAATTAATTCACCTGGTTCATTTTAATTACATTTCATAATAATTTCTCTCAATTTTTAAGTTATAGCTGTTATTCTGCTGTCTGTTGGTAAATGAACATTTACATCTTTCAGTTTTAATCCATGCATGTCACAAATAAATCAAAATGACACAAATAAGTCAATATGGACCCACATGGCACATCATCACAAAAAAAATAAAATCCATTCATTCCCATTTTTGCCAAACAATTTTTAATTTAAGCTTTAGTGATTTTGCAAGCAGCTAGATC
>NW_015528635.1:0-731 GCF_001515645.1 Sinocyclocheilus grahami
AAATTTCTTCCACTTCAGTGTTCAATAATTTCCCAATTATTTTAGACTGTGATTGGTTTTGACTGGTGGGAAAAAGTGTTCATTTGAATGGCACCAATGGCCTGTTCCCACACTTTTCTGCCAAAAGGGTGGCCTTGATTCTTTCAAGCACTGCTGTTTTTCACAGACACAGCATAGCATGCCTGTCTTTTGCTAATGCTTGCCATTAATAATGTTTGTGAGCAGAGTAATTGGTTTGGGAGATCATGTCTAGTATTACTGTGTTAAACTGGGACGGTCAGCACATGGTTCCCTAAATTGTCAAGGAGTGCCCTCAATTTACCTTTACAGCTAGGCAAATACAGTCAGAGAAAAGAGTGATTTCCAAAATTTATGAAAATCACAGACAAAAAACACCAGACATGTCTGTGCTTGTGCCTACAGCTTCACACCTTTAGTGAACAAGTTAAAATGGTTGTGAATGAACTGTAGGCAAATCATTTATATTATCATTGCTTACAAATATCCTGTAGTTGTCCTACTAAAGCATTTTCTGTACTGTACCTTAAGGTCCCTGTGAATGATTGGAGTTTTACACTGGTGGAGTCTGGCAACAGCTTCACAGGCATCACAGAATATGTTGAGCACCTCCGCTTCTGTGAATCCTACATGCAGCCGTTGGTTCATCTGCTTCACCACCTGACCAGCTAGATGGCAAAAACACATTAATTCAGTCAACAAACAAAGCAGGA
>NW_015528636.1:0-731 GCF_001515645.1 Sinocyclocheilus grahami
GGTACGAGTGTCTGAGGAGCCAAGTCAAGCAGGGGAGGACAGCCAAAGAAGTGTCTGGCACCAGCCTCAGTCCTCTCCTGCTGGATCTGTCGCTTCTGTGGAGGAACTAAATCCTCAGGCCATTATTGTACCCCAACTCTTCCGTTTGACTTTAGACTAATCCTCTCTTCACAGGTAAGAGCCACTTAACCAAGTTATTCAACAGAGTACGCACTAAAATTCAAATCAAACAGCCCTTCTAGGGAAGTAGCTACTACTCTGAGGAGGACACTCTCAAAAACATATACATGACAAACATCTCATTTTCTCAGAGCCTAGCAGTTAGCGCACACGCTCTGTCACGATTAACCTTGGTGCTAACATGGACGTCACAGGGAAAAAGGGCAAAAAAACTATTCCGACCAAAAAAAATGTCCTAAATTCCCTAAAAATGCATGTGCTGTGATTTTAAAAAGCATTTGTGATGCACTGTGGGTAAACAAAATGTTACATAGGTGTTGGGAGTATTGCACTTGTGTGTAAATATTCACAAATGCTAATGTGCGAAATTGAGTCGGAATTGTTTTCTGTCCTCTCAATTGATCAAGACAAACATTTAATTTTTTACCAACAAAATGTCCTAATTTACCTTGTTAAAACACATTTGTGAGGCACTGATAATGTTATGATGCACTAGTGATGCATTGTGGGTAAACACAGTGCCACATAACCACTGAGATTTTATACCAGTG
>NW_015528637.1:0-731 GCF_001515645.1 Sinocyclocheilus grahami
TCCCTCCCCACACACAGCTCTCATGCCCTCATCATCCGCTCACCCGCTTGGCCTGACTGCCGCCTCCTCTGTGCAGGCTTTTGTTGAGGAATTTTCTATTTTCTATAAAATAGTTGCAAGCTAATGGATTTTTCCTTTATTCATTGGACGTGCTGAGCGATGACTCTCTCGACACTTCTTAAAGGTGATTTACAATTAAAGGGACTTGGGCTATTTTCTAATGATTCTTTAGCTGAGTGGGTTTTATTGCACTACTAAGCTGTGTTATTAACAAACTGCCACTTTGGCCCATCCCTGTGGGACATGCTGAAATGCTTTGTCCTTTTCTCTGCTAGTGAATAAGGCCTTTCTCTCTCTTTGAGGCAGTCCAAAGCTTTTACAGTGTCACGAGAGAGGGTCCTGAATAGTGAGCATTCCTGCATGCCGCTGAAAAACACACTCATGCACATTTAGTGGAACGAGTTCCTGCACAAACACATGCCGCAAAAAGATCTTTTCGTATTAATCTAGGCATAAGTAAATAAACATGTATTTAGGCACATTTCTTTTTTCTCTTGCTTTCCCTCTCTTTCTCTGAATGCATAACATTGTTCATTATTAGTTTTTTTCATATACTTAGTTTATGGATGTTTTTAATGCATTTTCAGTGGGAGAGAGGTGGCAGAAGCTTGTGCTCAAAAGTTTAAGGAACCTAGTGAATGACCTGCAGAGAGCTGGGACCAAAGTAACAA
>NW_015528638.1:0-730 GCF_001515645.1 Sinocyclocheilus grahami
CACACACGCCTTCAAACAAACTGAATTACATTTGATTACCTCCACAGGAATTAACCTTTGATCATAAAAGCATATGACACACTGCATAAAGTCATACTGGATTAGACAACACTGAATAACATGATGCTAAACATATTAAACAGTGGCCCCAAAACAATTAAGTCACAATGTAAGCAGCATTAACTTACATTAGATAACAAGATATATCGAAGCGAGTGACATCAGTATCTGATCTTGTGATGCATTTCAGTACTAACTTGACATTGGCGTTGGTGCAGATGATGTACTCGATCTCTTCAGAGAAAGGGTTCTGGAAGGTGAACGAGCTGGTTCTCATCCAGATCCACTCGCGGGATTTAGAGCGGAACCGGAACATCACCGAGAGCACCTGACCTCGCAGTTTCACCACCTGCATCGAGGGTCAAAGGTCATTAACACATTAAAAAGGATTGAGGACTAACGCTACAGTATGGTATGAAAAGAACAGGTTCAGATCTACATTCTGATCAAATGGCCATATAGCCTATTATATGCTAATGTGCCAATTTACCTGGCAACCACCATATTGTTATGATCGATATTATTAATACATTTAATTATGTATTGAACACTGGTGTCCCTTATTATACTGCTACTGCTGCCATTTTATAAAGGCAACAAAAGTACTTTTTCTAGCCATACACATTACATAAAATTATATACAATTTATTAACACTTTTTTTTTTTTTTT
>NW_015528639.1:0-730 GCF_001515645.1 Sinocyclocheilus grahami
GCCCTATTTAAGGGTATAGGGGGCGATTTCGGACACAGCCTATGACTTCATAATATCCAGAAGAAGCGTGCTGTAGTTCTTGAAGTGTTTTCTGTTAAAGAGAATATCTACTTTTAGAGTGGACTTTGAGCTTTATAACCTTGCAGATCTTTTTATGCTCAAACAGCAACATTACACACTCTCTCAAATTGAAAAATGTAAAAAGCATAATAGGACCCCGTTAAAGTATATTAATAAGTCCTCTTTTTAAAAGAATGATAGTGTACTTTTTTTTCCACAAGGGAAGGTTGGTTCTGGATGAAGTTCTTAGACGAAATTTAGGTAACCTCTGAGAATTTTTCATAATCACAATATATTAAAACAGTGTATAAGATTATTAAATGTTCTAAAATAGAGAATATAACAAATAAAAAAAGGGAAAAGTAGCACAAATTAAACTTACAGTCGTTCCAGTGATGACAAACCAATGAAAGAGCCATTCAGAAGTTCCTGGATTTTATTGTTACTCAAAATCCTGTGGAGAAAACAAAAGAGATTGATATGAAAAATCCCGTGACCACAGACAAACAAAACCTTCCTTGAACTCAAAAGTGTAAAACAAATGTAGAACAGTGTTCTTGTAAGCTCATGCACAAATTCATATTCTTCATCCGCTGGACTCAAAGTACCTCAGAAGAAAAAATATTTTGCTCATTGCATATTACATCAATTCTATACATGATTGTTCGTG
>NW_015528640.1:0-730 GCF_001515645.1 Sinocyclocheilus grahami
TATCAGCTTTAATCAGCTCCTGAGGTCTCACTGAGCTTTTTATCTCTCTGGCACAGTCACAATGAAATATTATCTCATTTCTGACATCCCACTGTTAAACTGCACCTATCAATTTGTTTTTTAACTTCAGTCAAAAGCAAGAGATTGAGAAAATTAACATTATCGGCAATACAAATCACTCATCTGTATCAAAACAATATCGTTTTTCATTGTGAATTCTTGCTCTTTTTGCTTTGAGAATCTGGGAATAGTTTCTCTTGATCTTTTAACAAGAGCAATGTGACAAAGGCTTTTTTTCAGAAGACTCTTTAGTGACTGAAGTTTATATTGGCCTTTTCACAGGACATTGATGGTCTGTGAGAATGAAATGAAATGCACATGCCTCCCCCCAAAACAGCTTGTTGGGCTCAGATTGGCAGACACACAGTATAAGCTCCAGTTCTCAGGGCACCAGGCCAGACATCCAGTCCCACCGGTGATTGTGCAATAGTGTGTGTGTGCGTTTGAAACCTAAAAGTGGGGCAGCCTGCAATCTTACTGCAGGGATACACTGAGAGAGAATGACAGGATATCTATTGTACCGATTTAAAGCAGAAAGAGATCTGTAGAGATGATGGTCTATTGTCGGGCATGGAGGGAGAAGCTTATAATCTACAGCACACTTCAAATCAGCAGACATGAATCTTTTATTTGTTGCTGATGGAAGTCATTCGTTATACTCAAACATTAG
>NW_015528641.1:0-730 GCF_001515645.1 Sinocyclocheilus grahami
GTCCACTTCTCGTGTGACAACTGTCAGTGAGAGGCATATGTTGTCGAGGATCGTAGTTACTGTGGTATCCTTTACCCACTGGCCTGCCAGATTTCTCCTAGTATAGGGTGCTACAATTCGACCAACTGGGATTTCAATTACATTAGAGGCAGCTTCTGTTGGGGAAAGTGTTGGGGCACAAAGGTTCACTAGTTGATCTGTCAATTGTCGAACTGTTATGTTATTATAAACAATATTTTCCCAAGGTATTGTTGGCCATTCTTCTGTTATGTCCCTTAAATTTATAATGCTAATCAATTTTCTAAGAAGACTGTTCTTCCTGTAATCTGTCAATCTTTGTACCTGCCCATTCCCATCAACAAACTCTGATTCCAACCAAAAATGATTACAGATGCCTCTTGTATTTTTCAAAGTCTCCAAAAATAATTGATATTCCTTCACACTTCTCCATTCATTTTGGTGTTCATAATTTGCATCAAATCTACACTCATCTGTTACATCAAATATGCTCATTCTCTTCTTTTTAGGATTAGGACAGGCACAAAGATAATCTGTCTAATTTCTCTGCTTTCTTCCCTATCTCAGCCTTCACTTTTATCAACGTTTACTCACACACATACACTCCACTCATGCACACACAACACTTTCTCTTTGTTAGTCACACACACACACACAAATCATATCAACAGGTTCTCACTCTTTCTCATGTGCACACACACGCATTCAGGCA
>NW_015528642.1:0-730 GCF_001515645.1 Sinocyclocheilus grahami
ATTTTTTTTATTTATACAATTATTGTAGAATTATTTAATTTGGAGATTCCTCTCACAAATAGCGATTTGTTAAATATTTTAAAGCTGAGCAATACTAAAATAATTTTCAGTATAAAAATTTCCATGATCCTTTGAGATTTTCTTAATTCCATAGATCTGCATGGTCTGGAAAGCAGCATTTTAAATGCCCTGTTTTCCGTGACCTTAAAAACACTGTAAAGTAAATGTGCTAGTTAATTTCGATTACTGAAACGTCTCGTTGGCCCTAAATGAGCACAGGTTGAGACAACAGGAGAAGAGAGGCGAGGAGACGAGAGGAGAGAAGGATGGGAGTGAAGAGGAGAGAACATAAATGAGTGTGCTCACATCACTGGCCAGTTTCTCATAGTCTTCCATCAGTTGTTCGTTCTCCTGATTGACAGCCAGGACTTTGCAGATCCGATTGGCTGCTGTCTCGGCCTGAAGGGGTAAAGGACAGAGTGAATCTGCTTCTGTTTCTGTGGAAACCACATCAGCGCCATGGCAACGCTGTTAAGATTCTGTGTGTTTAAGTGTTTTGAGGTACTCAAGTCACTTTATTACCGTTACCAAAAGCAATCAACTGCTACGTCAATTTCATACATCCCTTTTGTGCATGTTTAAATATAAATGTGTGTATTTTTGGAGGGGCATGTGGAGGTAAGGAAGTGAGTTGCAAGTCTAAAAGCCAGAAAGGAAGAGGAGAAAACAA
>NW_015528643.1:0-730 GCF_001515645.1 Sinocyclocheilus grahami
GTTTAAATTTCCTTGTCTGAGATGTAAAAGCCCTGTAAAAGCCTATGGTGTTGATGAAAAATAAAAGCACTACACGGATTCAATGTAAACTCATCTGAGATCAAAATGAGAGGGAATCAAAATGAATTGGCAGATGGAACAGGAAGATAGTAGTGAATAGATACATAATTATGAAGTCACAAATCAAAATATATATATTTCATAAATGGTACAGGATATCTACCTCAAATGAGATGGCAACCAACCACCTGTTAGGTTTCAATGGTATCCATTTGTGAAAGCTGTCGCAATCAAAGGACCCTAAAAGTGTACAGTTAGTAATGGTGTCAGTATGCATTCTGAGTGAAAAGGCTAATATGTCTATCACTCGTAAGTCATTTCAATCATCACGTGTTGCTAGCATGAATGAATGTTATATAAACTATAAAGATCAGTCCACATCATTCCCTCGGTCTGATCTAGGTAAACAGCAGGGGAGAGCAAGAACAACTGTAACACTCAAATGTAATAGGTCATAAATTAATGCACAATACACTTATTGTGCCTATATTTTAACACCTGAATGAACTGTATCAAACATTAAATCATATTGAAAGGATTGTGACCTTTGCCAGACTTTTAAAAATTGCATGACTGAAACATTGCAATATATAAATATACAAGCTACAGTGTGGAAGCAAATTAAGCAAGAAAGTTGTAATAAATTTAAAAGCGTACAAAAAAAAAAAAA
>NW_015528644.1:0-730 GCF_001515645.1 Sinocyclocheilus grahami
AACATTTATTGGGAAATAAGAAATACATTAAGAAATACATGAGCTCCATTCTTTGGAACGTTGGAATTTTTTCTTGAAACTTTATGTTAACAACACATGTGTATGCACCCTTTAAAACAGTACAGGCTACATTTAATACAACATACTTACCATTTCTGCTCAAAATTTAACATAGCTAAATATAAAGAAAGTAAAATACTGAGTAGCACTATAATCAATTAAACAGTTAAACGTATAGTGTTCAGAAAAAATACCCCTTTCATTGCACAAGACTGCATTTGGGGAATATATAAACTCAATAAGCAATACAGCTGAATCGCAGGAGGAGCATCACAAAGCTGCATCCATGAAAACACCTTGAAACCACATCCATTTGAAGGATATTTCAAACCAACAATCAAATGAATTGCATAGCAAAAGCAAATATCATGCCATGACTCGTACCATATGCTGTGTAATCAATCAATCTAAAGTAATATGACTGACATTGTACACAGTCCCAGCACCATCATCTCAAATCAGTGCCTCAGACACAAGATCACGCTCATGAGCTCTTACTAATAAACTGAATGTTATTTACATTCTGCTGCTTTTATATGAAAATAGACTCACATATGATGAACAAAACACCCAAAGTACCCACCAAGATGAGTTTTCCAGCCATTTTATTTATCATTACTTTATTGGTATTTTTGAAATATATCAACAATCACGTATCATTCACATGTAA
>NW_015528645.1:0-730 GCF_001515645.1 Sinocyclocheilus grahami
CATGAATTTTGAAATTTTTTTAGCTGCTTCCTCACAGGCTCCTCCCAAGACTTTAACCTTAACAACCCCTGAATCGTCTTCATGATAAATCTTAGTGTGGTAATCTGATTGTATTTGTTCAATAAACGATTCCTTAAAATGCATTACGTATTTAAACACATCTGGTTCCACATGAAAGGAATCCTCCATTTTCCGTTTGGGAGATGAGAGATTCCGCTGCCGAATGCTCGTGCTGGAATCCTCATAGCTCCTGGTGGGACTGCTGAAGGAACTTTCCGCGCTTGAACTAACATCCAGTGGAGAGGCAGCCTGCATGAGTGCCTGCCTGTCTGGGGACTCTGGGGATCTTGAGTTTATTCCAGAAGATGGGTTTCTGCCCGCAGCATACACTGAGTGGCCATTGTTGTGACTGTGCCTCGATGAGAAATGAGATCTAGATTCATAATCACTGGAGCCAGCTCTTAAAACAGAGTCAGACGAGTAGCCATTAGAGTATTGCGAAGGTGTTCTTCTTTGAGGGTGGATTTCTTGAGCCAGAAGATGCATGAGTTTGGGATGGATGCGTTTTAAGTTAAGAAAGGTTCCCTGCAAATGCAGCTGTCCCAGGCTGGTCTCTGACACCTGAAAGCCATTGCTATGAAGAATGTCTCTGATCTTTCTCTGACTGGAGAACATCTTAACATTGAGGAATGCTTCAGCTGGCATGTCCAACTGAAAAAAATAATAATAA
>NW_015528646.1:0-730 GCF_001515645.1 Sinocyclocheilus grahami
ACACACACACACACACACACACGTCAACATAAGCTTGTGATCTCTCCATCAGACAGTGCACTGTTTTTACATTTACAATAACAATAGCACAAATTGTCGAAAAAGTTGGGCTGTCTGACAAAACATTTACAGTGTCACAGAGGAAAAATGGTCTAACAGATGAAAGTTAAGAGGTTGGAGGAGGCTGAAAATAAATACACAACTTGTGACAACAGGTCCTGACCTTTACGCGTCTGTCCGGAACATTCTTCATGAAGGCCAGAGTGATTAGTGACCCTGCCTTCCCAGTCTTACCTCTATTCCAAGCTCGAGCTAAACACCCTCAAAGCTCTGTTGTAAACAAATACTCGTCATACCATAATATATAAGAAATGAAGTACAGTCAAAAAACATCGGTCCTATGCATATATACAGCACACTGGTCTAAATATCACATTGTTAATTTGTGTTTTTATGCAAAACAAAGAGATTCAGGAATTTTAGTCCAATAACACTTCGATTATGGGTGAGTGTTACTTGTGGCATTGTAGATCTGTTGAAGTTGCTCCAAGTTTTGTGGGATTTAAACATTTTATTTAAGATAAAGCAACTGAGAAAAAGGAGTGCCTCTAAGCTCTTTAAATGTGTTACTGGAAACAATATTTTAATAGTTAAACTTGAAGTACTAAAATAACTCAAACTAAAAAAATATAAAAAATAACAAAAACTATAGCAGTATATCAATGAAAAT
>NW_015528647.1:0-730 GCF_001515645.1 Sinocyclocheilus grahami
CTAGTAGCTAGTAACTAACTAATAATTCAGTGATGTGACAAAAAAATAAAAATCGAACAAATCTTGTAAAGTAACTACAAAATCACTCTGAGATGTGGTCACTTCAGAACAAGTTAATTTGATAATGATGTTATGTGAACAAAATTATGTTTGTGTTACTTTATTAATTCATATAATTCATACCAGTGTATGATTAAATCATATAAAACAGAATTAGTTTTTTCATTGAGTATCAGTTATGTTCTTTACAGATCCACAACTAAACATGCATTTTTGAAACCTGCTGAGCAGGGTTTGACATCAAGTCTACACTTATGTAATGTTTAAGTATATTTTAAGTATACTTTATGTAGTAGGTATACTAATATCTATGTACTGGCAGTATACTTGTAAGTGTACTATTTCAATAACATTTGGGACTAAATTGGCCCACTTTTTAGTATATAAATGTATACTTTTAAGCATACTTTAAGTGTAACAGTAGTAAACTTAGAGTACACCACTAGTTTACATCTGTTCTTAGTTTGTACTGCAGTTATACTAGAAGTGAATCTCTTTCGTTTTGCCATGTTTGAAACGTGTATGAAAGAGCTTCTGTGCTGCTATTGGTCAACATCACCAATGTGACAGAACTCGTCGTGGACGACGGGGAAAAAAATTAAACATGCTAGTCTTTCTTTTTTTATTTTTTATTTTTTTTTATTATGCTTTAAACGACATACAAAACAAT
>NW_015528648.1:0-730 GCF_001515645.1 Sinocyclocheilus grahami
TAAATGCAGTAAATGTACAGTAAATGCAGTACAATACAGTACAGTAAATACAGTTAATCTAATACAGTTTTGTTTATTTAGTTATTTATTATTTCTTTTAATTAAAAATAATAACATTTTAATCCATTTGTTTTTATTTGAATTATTATTATTTTTTATTTTGACAAAATGTATTTGTTTATTTAGATTAATATATTTTTTATTATTTATTTATTTTAAAAATGTTTTGCATTGCCAGGATCCCTGGCCTAATGGATGCCACCAGCTGAAAATAACAGCTGTAACTGAAAACATTTATTTTTGCAAAAAATCATTCATCAACCTAAAACCTAGTCGCTCACCTGAGGATTGTCTTCCATGACACTACGTATCTTGTCCACCACGTCAATGCGGCGTTGGCGGTGAAGGGCATTGATCAGCTTTGCCAGGTTGGCGTCGCTGTCGCGTATGATCCAGTGCTGCAGAGCAGCGTATGCCCTCTCGTGATCAGCGGAGTAGCCCTTGGAAAAGGCGGCCACCTCTCGCTCGCTGGCACTGGCCAGAGACTTATACATGTCAATCCACTGACTGCCAATCTGTGCTGCCACAAGCTTCAGGATGTCAACACCTAGAAAATGAGAGGAAAGCTCAATCATGTTTTTCTTCTGTAAATTGTAGTTTGAACCTCAACAAGTACAGTACAACACTCCCAAGGAATTACCTTTGACAACCTGTACTGATATATTACAGT
>NW_015528649.1:0-730 GCF_001515645.1 Sinocyclocheilus grahami
TCATCATCATCATCATTACTTCGCCAGCACTTTACCGTTTCATTTGAGAAAACTATTGGAAGATACAAACAGAAATTCTAAGATTTTCACAAGAACACACCAAAATAAAAGTTCAGTTTAACTTGAAGAAGTTATTACAGAAATATGTAATCTAAAAGTAATCATTTGAACATTGTTGTTGATAAAAAAATTATATCATAAAACACAGGATCCACAAAAATGAAAACTTAATTTAAAAACTTAATAAATACTGTAATTACAGTTTAATGAATTCAATAAATAGCATTCAATACAAAAATATTAAACTATACAGTTTAATTAATTCAATTAATGCTTTTCGATTATTAACATTAAATTAAACAATTAAAATTGAATCCAGAAAAACATTGATAGGGATCTAACCAATTGGTGACACCAGCAGTTTTCTGCATGTTTGATGGTTCATGTTTAAGGTGAATCTGCGAAACTGAAGGTGGAAGCGTCAGTATGAAGCCCCATCAGTGCTGATGACCTCCGTGATCGCAGTCCTCTCACTGTCTGTATCAGGGATCATGTTGAGCAGACTCAATCAGTATTATTTTATGTCACACACTCTCAAAAATCAGGCAGTAATGATTCCCCAGAAATCCTCTTCAGGCACTCGAGAGCATCCCTTCAAGAGCTGCCGAGGCTTCTTCTAATGCCATGCTTGGGATCCTGGTTTACTGGCCGCTTCGAAAGTACTTCAGTT
>NW_015528650.1:0-730 GCF_001515645.1 Sinocyclocheilus grahami
TTTGTTTGTTTGTATGTTTTAATATATATCTTGTATATTTATATACGTATGCATGTATTTATTTATTTATTATTTTGGCAACTACCGGAAAAGGAAAGGTTAAGCGGAGCTACACCTCTGATGACGTAAGTGAACCAATCATCTTGTCCGGTGGGAGTGGAGGCGAACTAGGCTCGCAGGATCCGAGGATCCGAGGATCCGGGCGGGGTGAATGTATATGAACTAATGCAGCCTGATCAAACATCGACCACAAACTCAGTTACCCACTAATATCCTCAGGTAAGAATATTTATCTTTTGTTTGGCTGTAATGAGTTGCGCATGCAGTTCGTGCGGCGATAGTGTGCAATGATACAGCGTATTTTAGATGCATTAGCGTTTGATATTTGTCCACGGTACAGTCACGCAGTTTGGAGTGTGTGCTAACTGAATCACTTTTTTTCCTCTTGAAATACAGGGACATTTATCCGATTGCGTTTCTCTGCGATGATATCTACTAAATTAAGTTGCCAAGCCCAAATGTAAACAATATGGCAATTTAGTAGCGAGTATGTATGCTGGATGATGTGAACGGGGCGTAGTGCTCAACTGAGCCTTTTCCCTTTTTTGCAACTGTCGTTTTATTGTGAAATTATCATTTAAAATCGTTCTTACAACTGATATAGTGGTTATTTGGCATGGTTCAATAACCCGCCTGGTAGCTCCATGCTTTGAACTGCATGTAATGACAG
>NW_015528651.1:0-730 GCF_001515645.1 Sinocyclocheilus grahami
TCCTCCAGAGGCAACACGCGGTCAGTCTCGGAGCCGATGGCCTTCACTTCAGAGGGCAGAGGAACAGTCACATCTCCCAGCGTCAGACAGAGCTGCTTCACGTCAGAGATCTGCGCAGCTAGACCACATCTGTGCATGCAGACAGAGAAATAACATCAAGTGAACACAGTCATGTTAAAAAAGCCAGGAAACAACCACACCAACTACCATGAAAAGCTATGTATACTGCCAAATCAGCAACTGTGATACTAATGTCGGAAAGTTTGCATTTTTCCACCCAGAATCTGCTCGGCTGTGGGATCGGCGAATCTCTCTTGGGAAAATATGCACCGAAAGCAGCAGAATGTTTTAAAAGTCAACAAGTCAAGTTTACGGTTTACAGAACCAGTTGGGAGATTTACTATAGCATAGCACTATAAACGATATTGAAGAGTTTTGTTGTCTGTCTGGGGAGAGTGAGCTCTGCTTGCAGGGTTACATGTGTGAAAAAAATCAATGTTGTTTACTTTGAGATGGATGGAAAGTCTGACCGAGTCTACGCACATTTTCCACTAGTTTCTGTGGCACTGTTTGTCCAGTCGCTCACAGGAATCTCAATGAGCTCCATTTTGTTGCATGCTGATTCATTATTGTGTTAAATCATCTATTTCAGATTTATTCTAGCTATAATGTCACATAAATTGATCCAAACAAAAAAAAGTAAAATAAAGAAAAGATAAAAACAATAAAA
>NW_015528652.1:0-729 GCF_001515645.1 Sinocyclocheilus grahami
TGAATTACTGTCCAATCACAGTCCTGTCAATGAAAAGCAATCTCAAGAGTGTGTTGCATTTATTCCTCATGTTCCTCTGTAATGCCTGCATTTCCGTGTGGTGTGAATTTTCCTTCATGTAAAAGGTTCCCAGAAAGGAAAATCAATCATTTTATTCTCTTTACTGCATACCGTGTCCGTTAAACAAATGATTATGTTGTTGCTTGAGATTACCATGGCTTAATGAGTGCACACATTCACATTATACTCAACTGAAATGAATAGTTACATTGTCATTTACCACAAACACTATAAGTCTGTCAGTTTGTTTGCTGAAGGAAGGAGTCAAGTGCCGGTGATTGCTTCAAATATTTGTTTACATAGGAAACTTCAGGTTATTTGCATGTGTAAATATTCATTGACTGTTATGTGAAAAATGTGCCTCCACAGTTTTTATTGTCGTTGGTTGTTCTTTGCAAGGACGTGGAGAAAGTTATCTGTTTTCCATCTCACTGGTACTTTCTTGGCTGTCACAGGATACCCTGAAAGGTTTTTTTTGTTCTGCAAAAGAGGCTGCGATTTTAAAAAGTTGGGAAGATTTCCCTCATTAGAACACATTTACTGCTAATCCATAGCATGTTCAGTGATGACTTTTGTGCAGGATGATGATGCATCATTTGATATATAATTAGAACAAATGAGAAATTCTGTGTAACAATTTGTAACAAATCTGGGGTCAAAACAATTTTC
>NW_015528653.1:0-729 GCF_001515645.1 Sinocyclocheilus grahami
AATGGCCAGAGAAGTACTGCAGATCTTACCAAGGTCGCAAGAGCTTGAGCAGGGATGCAGAGCTCAGCAGTGTCTTTGAGGAGGTCAGGGTGGTACGCGCATCTCTGGACAGATGTGTTTGCAACAAGCTCTGCATTTGAGACTCGCATCTCTTCAGAAAAGCAAGCATCTGTAGATAGGGAAGAACCAATGTTCTAATGGTGTCTTTTCACTGCAGAAGCTGCATCCGTCATGACAAAGACACTGGTACTGCATTTTATTCATACAGAACCAAAGCAGCATCTAAACAGTCAGCACAGACCTTCGGACTGTTCTCCTGAGCGCCTGCCTTGGCCCAGTCCTTCGGTATCCGGCCCTGATCATCATGGAGACGCAGGTCCCCGCCAGCATCCATCAGTGAACTCAGCAACCAGGGATTACAAGAGAAAACTGCAGCATGGACGGGAGTACTTCCATCATTACAGCGGCTGGTGGATATAAACATCGCACATGAGATAATATGCTACTATCATATTCAAACCAGCACCATGGGTGATTATTAGGTTTGGCCTTACTGATTTGGGTTCGCTCCATACTGTAAAAGTTTCTCTGCTACACCAGTAAAGCCAAGGAGAGACGCACAAAAGAGTGATGTCTGTCCAAGGTGGTTCATGCTGTCAACTCCCACACCTATGGAAGATGTAATATAAAAAGCAATAATGAAACATGTACAATCATTTAAAAAAAAAA
>NW_015528654.1:0-729 GCF_001515645.1 Sinocyclocheilus grahami
AAAAAAAAAACCCTGAAAATTAGATTTTATGTTAGAGGAAAAAATTACAAAAAATAAGAAAAAAGGCCAAATAATATTTGGTTGAGACAGTAAATATTAAATCCACCCATTTCCGGATGTGTTTGTGTCTTATTCGCTCTAATACACTCTGAAATGAGACATAATGCTGTATCACAGAAACAACAGTAAAAGATGAATGAAGGATTTGAACATTAATTCCATGGTGCTTTTATATGAATCACAAGACAAAAAGTGAATGTTTCAAAATAGTTTAGTTTGATTCACCTGCTAACAAATCTTTACAAACAGCAATAGGGAATATATATTTTTTTTTAAAGTTTGATGAATTCATGTTTACACACCAAAATCTGTCTTTAATAGACTAACATGAATGTGAAAAGGAATTTATTCAAGATATGTTAACAAAAGTAAAGAGAAACAATGAGATTTCTGCGTTTTACGATGAAACTGATGAATGACATTCAAATGAAGCTTGTGTAACATATCCAGGACATTTCTTCAGTATTTTTTGAAAAATGTAAATAGTCACTTGAGCATTTCTCAATAAAATCACACCAGTTGAGTCAAGACTGAATTCAAAATGACTAAAGCTCGATAAATCTAGCCCTTATACTGTGTGTTTCAATGATTGCTTATATTTTAATTGTGTCCTGATTATAATACTGCTATAATTCAGCTTTGTTTTCCCTATATATATATATATATATA
>NW_015528655.1:0-729 GCF_001515645.1 Sinocyclocheilus grahami
ATATATATATATATATGTTCTGTTACAGTAATTGTCTAAGTTAATTAAGGAATAAATGTTTGGTTTTAGTTGTCTCCCCCTGCTGGCTGCTCTGAGAATAATGCTGTCATTATCATGTGACTGATCAGACGACTAACAAGGTGTAAATTAGTGCTTACCATTCTGCTAGTCTATTCTTGAGTCAGGAAGCAGTGAATCAGTATCCATCTGCATTCATCCTTGACCTTTGGTAGCTTCGTCGGTATGTTTTATTTGTATTGTTCATATTACCTTCAATTTTATTTGTATTATTTGAGTGCATCTTAGATGTATTTTCTCACTTGACCATATGAGAGTCATTGATACATTTACCATTTTCATTTACCTGACAATATATTTTTGTGTTATCTGATAAGCAGAAATGTTAGATCTAGATTACAAGATATTTGTAAGAAGTATTCCTTTATGTACACGTTGTGAATCTCAATTCATATTGTTTATTGTTTTCTTCTTATTTCATAGTTTTACTCTGCCCTTATTAAAGGATTCAAATGGACATTCCGTGTCTGTGACGTTGATGAGGGGGGGTTTAGCCTGCTGTTGAAGTATACACAGGACGCATATGGAGAACAGTATAATATATATATATATATATATATAGTTGTCTGTCATGACAACTCTCGGAGGGATTGGCATGGCAATGTACATGAAAATGTTAATGTATTTGGTCTTGGCAGAATAGATCTGCTA
>NW_015528656.1:0-729 GCF_001515645.1 Sinocyclocheilus grahami
AGCATCCATTGGTGAGCAACTGATGCAATGCTACATTTCTCCAAAGATGAAAAACTTCACTTAACATAGGAGTTTGAGCGATTGCAATAGTGCTTACCTTAGCGAACCCTGCTAATTTACCCACCAAATAAGATTTCCCATATCAGAACACAGTGTTTGCTGAGACAGCTTGTGTTCCTAGAAAACGTGGTGCGAGCCTCGGTCCGATTCCTAAAAGGAGAGGAACGTTTCTGCAGCTGCTCTCTTGAATACAAAATCATAAAGTATATTTCAAAGTTAAACCTTCCTTTGAACAGTCTCAGCAGAGTCTCATTAATCTTCTACATATAGGAACAGGATGTGTTGGAACAGAACAAGACACGATCTCAGAGGACAAAAACATTGCAGGGTAAACATGAGGTCACAAGATGAGAGAGCAAATGCCACTCAATTAAGCAACATACACTACCGATCAATTTTCTCTTAATTTAAAGAAATTAATATCTTTATTCAGCAAAGATGCACAGAATTGATGGCAGTAACGTAATTTCTAAGGTTACAAAAAATCTATTTCAATTAAAAGCTGTTCTTATGAACTCAAAGAATCCTGAAAAAAAGTATAAAAAAATATTAAGCATTAACTGTTATATATTATGCATTTGAACTGTTTTCAATGTTGATAATAATAACAAATGCTTCTTGAGTAGCATATTAGAATGATTTCTGAAGGATCGTGTAACACTGAAGACT
>NW_015528657.1:0-729 GCF_001515645.1 Sinocyclocheilus grahami
AAAAAAATCTATGTAGCTGAAGACTTATTCTCCATTTCTGAGAAGCTGGATTATCGGAACTAATTAAAGAGATTATCAACTGAAATGACTGCAATAAACAACAACAAAACAAAATATAAAAAAATATATATATTTTAAATATTTATAAAAACATTATGTATAACATTATGTAAATTTGATCCTAATTATCAAATTTAAACATACTCTCTATATATATATTTATATAAATGTGTAAAAAAAACTGCACTCCTAATTGCAAACCTACATATATCTTCTTGTTTCCATGGCTACTGGCTATACTGCTTGTGGACCAATGATGCTGTGCAACACTATATCGACAGGAGTGTGTTGATTTTTATTTTTTTAATTTTGTCAACAAATCCAGGCCACATTTATACAGTTCAATCCAATATGAACTGCACTGAACTGTCTATACTGGACACTACAACATACTCCATCTAAAGATGACAAAATTGTTAAAACGCTTTCAGTCTTTGCTCACTTTCACTCTCAGCTGTGAATGTGTGAGTGTCTCGGTGTTAATAACAGGTTATGCTGTGAAACTATACTGTGTGTATGTGTGTGTGTTCATATGAGTGTGTTGTATGTAAATTCAATGTGGCCTTGAGGTTTGGGGGGAAAGGGGAGGTATGATTCAGCACCAGACACTTGGCACGTGCCTTTCTCCCTCCCTCCCTCACACACACACACACACACACACACACACAC
>NW_015528658.1:0-729 GCF_001515645.1 Sinocyclocheilus grahami
GTTTATTGCCAATGGTTGCCTTGGATTTAATAAATCTATTACACGCTATCATGCCTGTTAGCGGGACTTAATTCAGTTGAAAGTTCAGCAGTATTACAAATTGGACCTAATTGTCTGCGCTACAAACGCATGACACATTTGCATCAGATTGTTGGGGAAAATGTGAGCTTTGGAAGGGAAAAAATGATGATTTACAAGAAAAAAAGACAAGATGTAGTGATTTTAATGAACATCTTCAAGTCTCTGAGGCACCTTGCCAAGATCTGGGTCTTGAACTCATGGGAAATGAGAATTGTCAGAGCTGTAAAAAATGATTTAGATGGGAAGAAGTAAACTTAATTATCGGGTGGAATCTGCGTGGGAGTTTTTCCCCATTATGTTTTTGTAATGATTCCTTTAAGGCATGCTAAAGTTTGGTATGTGTAACAATGCTGTTGTAGTCAGAAGAGAGCAGAGTAGGGAAAACCTGTTTGCCCTCTGGCAATATGATAATACAGAATCGCCCATCATTTAATACGTTAATTTGCAGATGAATGAAAGCAGATGAATGAATGAAATCTTGGTAAAGAATGAATGCAATGTTCTTTTTGAACATTGCTGCTTATCATGCTGCAAATGGCACAATGATCTTTATCATGGAGCTAGCTTGACAAGATAACCACCTGTCAAAACACAGAGAGCCAAACACATATCTGTCTCAAATGCACAGTCAGTTTGCTGTGTTTTTTT
>NW_015528659.1:0-729 GCF_001515645.1 Sinocyclocheilus grahami
TAGAATTATAAAATTACATATAAAGATGTTCTTATTTCCCCTTGCCCAAAAAGCATGTAAAGTTCAGCTTATTGCATTTAATAAACGTAAACAATAATACACTTTTATGTGAATGCAATTAACATACAGATAAGTGTCTGAAAACATTACAATCAGTTCACACTTAAGTATTCTTCAAATAATATAATTTCTATGATAAGTACTAAACCTAAACCTACATTTGTATCATATTTCATTTGTGAACCCAATGCACTTTCATCTGCTAATGCACGCTTTACTGAGATCCTGAAGTCTGCAATGCAACACACAGACTCAGGAAACAGTTTGGTGTGAGGAAGAAAATTCAGACAGAATTGTCTTTCTGGCTAAACAAAATATTCTGCTGACATAAACATGTTTGGATATGTGAGATAAGATTTAATTTTCTTCCCTTTATATATTGTTTGTATTGAATTGTTTGTATCCATTGCATTTTTGTTTTTATTCAAATTTCCAGTGATAAACAAAAATGTAGTTTTTTTTTGTTTTACTAATACTGCTGAATCAGATATTTATATTTATGTTCCCTATGTAGTAATGAATGGGTTATTATGGCAACCAGGATTCGTTTTGATCAAAAATATTGTAAAAATAGTAATAATCTGAAATATTAAAACAACTATTTTCTGTTTGAATACATTAAAAAATTTCTTCCTGTGATGCAAAGTTGAATTTTCAGCATCATTACTC
>NW_015528660.1:0-729 GCF_001515645.1 Sinocyclocheilus grahami
TGAAAGTAATATGAGATTGCATGCATTCCATTTATGAAAACAACAAAATGTTAGAATTGCCAGATGTTAACTCACAATGGTGATCAATATAAAGTCAGAATTGTGAGATAAAAGGCTGTAATTACCTTTTTTATTCCATGGTAGGAACTGGCTTTCATTATATAGTTTAATACGTTAAAAAAAACAGCATTTATTTGAAATAATATATTTTATTACAATTATTTTAAATGTCTTTACAGTCACTTTTGATTAATTTAATAGATGATGATTCATTTCTTTAAAAAAAACGTACTTAATCTATTTTATGTTTGAATAAGATATATGGAATGCACATCAGAAAAAAAGAGATTCACCTTCTTCTTAAGGAGATCCAAATAACATTTCAGTCTCTCCACAGAACTTTCCTTCTCACTTCCTGACTTGCATTCAGAAGGAAACAACCATCTAGCAATCAAATGCTCCTGAGCTTCAATCCTCTCTGGTAACTGTGAGAATAACCAGCAGCTGTTAATCAGAGCTAATAAAACAACACATACATTAGCTATGTTTACACACATCCAAATAATTTGTTTCTAATCAGATTGATGGCTCAGTTGGACTGAAAAGCCTTCATGTAAACACCTAAACTGATCCGAATGAATTGAAAGGGGTGGTCTAGACCTGAAATAAGCTGATCCACAGGCAAAAATTAAGCATATAAACATTTGAATCTGACTGTTTTCTCAATCA
>NW_015528661.1:0-729 GCF_001515645.1 Sinocyclocheilus grahami
ACACAGGGGAGAAAGAGAGAAAAACTAAACAAAATACACAAAACACATGTGGAACATAACACAGTCTAAATTTTCACATTTCATTCAGAGTGTTACTTATGGAAGGTCATTTCCTCCAGTCAATAAAAAAAGGCAATTGTGAATTTTTATCTCACAATTATGACGTTTTTTCCTTTTTTCCTCAAGCTTCCATAGTTATTTGTTGTTTCTGGTTGAGAAAATGAGCAATTTCTTTGATTTAAAGTGATAAAATGTGATAGTAAAGACTTGAAATAGAATGCTTATATATATATATATATATATATATATATACTGTATATAAGAGAAATAATTTGCACTACTGAAAGGCCATGCAGGCTAATCAAGTGCTATTGTTTTTATTGAATATACATTTTCACTTTAAAATAAAATGTATTGTGAAGTAAAATGGTTTGCCAATGTTGTTTTATGTTGGCTTTACAGAGACAATTTTGCAAAGTCATCACCATGCTGCATGTTTAATCTTTTCATTGAGCAAGTTTTCAGCATTTAATCCCATCTTTTTCTAAAAAGTCTTTGCACTTTTCTGATCCAAAATCTCTAAAAGCATGCGTAGCCACCCGCCACCATTTAACACCGGCCTCAGAAAATCAAATGAGAGAAATTAACCATGGCTGAAATTAGAGCTGGCTTGAGAAC
Source organism: Sinocyclocheilus grahami (assembly GCF_001515645.1). Taxonomy (NCBI): domain Eukaryota; kingdom Metazoa; phylum Chordata; class Actinopteri; order Cypriniformes; family Cyprinidae; genus Sinocyclocheilus; species Sinocyclocheilus grahami. The sequence continues at coordinate 679 of NW_015528661.1, forward strand.
GGATGAGTCTGGACCCCGACGGCGGGGGGATCATGAAGTCACCGGACGGCC
>NW_015528662.1:0-729 GCF_001515645.1 Sinocyclocheilus grahami
CCTTTCCTCCTGTCAGTCCTATTTATGAGGATTTTAACGACGGCATCCTGTTTGTGGCATCATCTCCTGCCTTATTTAGAAACCCGGGATGATGCAATAGGCTTCCATGGAGGAGAAGATGATGTACATCAGCCAGAGACTGAAAAACAATGTTGTGGTGAGGATTTTGGGAGTCTGCGGGCCACCCAGTTCCCCTCCGATCTCGGGCCGACGGCGGTACATGAGGACGGCGATACAGATGAAGGCAAAGATGGTGAACAGGGTGACAGAGAACGCCAGCGTGCCGGGGTCCACGCGGAAGTACTGGCCTTGTGACTGGTGAAATATGGCAGCAATGGACCAGGCCACTCCAATGCCCAGAAAGACGTTGACAGCATTGCTGCCCGTCACATTGCCGATGGAGGCGTCAGCGTACTGATCCTGGATGGCTGCCACTTTACTAGCGAATGTGTCTGATTTTGAAGGAGAGAAAGACAGAAAGAAAGAAATATTGTCAGGCTGCAAAAATAGGCATCAATAAATGGATGACTCTTGTATGAATCATTGTATGAAATCTGTAAACAACATGTTCAGCTTATATTTTGCCCAAAATTCCACATTTTTAGGATCATTAAGCATTTGTATAATTGTGATGTTGCACACATTTTCTCACCTGAATTCCCAATACTGTAAAAAAGTTAAATTAAACAAATAAAAAAATAATTATATATTTACTTTAAGGAAATAATT
>NW_015528663.1:0-729 GCF_001515645.1 Sinocyclocheilus grahami
AAAAAAAAAAAAAAAACTTGCAACCTTTGGTAAATCCAGTGTCCAGTTTTTCCTCAGAAGAACTCATTGTGGTGCTATACCGTAGAGAGATTTAAGCTAATGATTTTGGAAAGCTTCTGTCATTATTGTGTGTAATATATCAGACTGAATTAATCTGAGGCTGATTGTATGTACTATCAATATATTGTCATTGGATGGAATTGTGACCATGAAGAATTGTGCATATGGACAATGGAAAACTTTCACATTATCCTTGCTGATTTTGGATGAAAATGTGCGTAATGGGTTTAAACATCATACTGCACTTGGATTGATATCTACAAGCATAATCAAATTAGCCATAATATTTAGTAATGCATGTGTGCGTCTCAGTTGTGGAAATCTATTGATCGTATTACAGCACAGATTCCATGTTGATTTGCCTATAGCTACTATTTCATGCTGCTCTACTGATGAGTGTGACTCAGTAATTTTATCTGAAGGCCAGTTTTTAGGCCTCCACAACAATTTCAGCAAACACAACAGCCCATTGCCACACTGGTCACTTGACAACTAATCATAAAAAAAGAGACAATAAAATACCTAAAAGCAAATCTGTGTTTCTGTGGGAGTATAAAAACAAATCTGGGGCCAAAAATACAGGCAGACAGAGGGAGGAGAGGCACTCAGAGGGAAAAGCGGGAGAGCAAACTTAATTTTAGCTGTATGTGATGCTGTAATCCAATCTCC
>NW_015528664.1:0-729 GCF_001515645.1 Sinocyclocheilus grahami
CATGTCTCATATTATAATATACATTTTTTACACATACATAAAAAAAGGCTCAATAGCTCAAATAAAAAAATATTTTTACCAACTGTGATTGACGATCAGCTGAAAACAACTTTGTGATATCATCAGACTGAGCCACATGCCAAAGTAATGGCAGCTGTCCTTTTTGTGGCCAGACTCTCAAAGAAGGGGACATTGTACATAGTACGTCCTGACCATAGTACTGTTCACCACTACATTTCTTCTGAAACGTATAGTAAACATACAGTAAGTAGACCACCCATGCCTTTATATTGCCAGTAAAAATCAAAATCCTGACAGCTACTCTGAGGCCATCCCACCATGAGATTTCCCCAAGACTTCCTACTCTGTCACTGCCAATTAGCATAATCTCATTGCAGTGGATAAATCCTGTAAGGAAAGCGGAGTAACAGGTGCCATGGATGGTCTGGTTTACTATGACTCACACGCTCAGTTTGTTTTCAGTTTGTTTAAAGCTAAGAAACCCATGATGACAAAGTAGCTGCCTCATGCTTACAAGCTGGTCCTTTTTGTCAAGCCAAAGAATCTCAGAGAGGCTTAGTTATTATAATCGAATCCAACTAGTCACTTTTGCTGAACTACCCCACTGCTGTCAAGGTGCCAGGGAGAGCGAGACGGCTTTTCTGTCTGCACCCCCTCCCTCCTTCCCTCCTTCCCTCCTTCCCTCCTTCCCTCCTTGGTAGAGCCGAA
>NW_015528665.1:0-729 GCF_001515645.1 Sinocyclocheilus grahami
CAATGGAAAGATTATTTATTCCGCTTTCAGATGATGCATAAATCTTAATTTTAAAATATTGACACTTAAGACTGGTTTTGTGCTCCATGGTCACATTTTATAAGTAAAAAGACTTACAGCAGGTTGCTATAACAACTTCAAACGCTGTGCAGCAGTTTATGTTAGTAGTGTACTGTCAGTATACCATGGTGAAAACATGCTGAGCCCTGCCCTTTTTACTTTATAATTCAATAGAAAAGGCTGAGCTGAAACAAAATCACCTATAGTATAATGAATATGTGCATACGTAGCATTTAACATAATTTACTGGTAAGCAGAGATATGTATTAAACATTCTGATAAGGGTCTTTAATTAATATGGTTCTCTTTTATTATTACGTAATTTTTTTCTGCATTGAGAATAAATTGAACAACCTTTAGGCAGCAACAAAAAAAATAAACTTTACATATAAGAACTGATTAAAAAAACATTTTTACGTTTTAAAAATAAAACCTGTCAATTAGATAGAGGTCAGAAAAATGCAATATTGCACTTGACATACTGTTCCCCTCACTTCTGAAACGATGGCTGCACACCTGAGATCCCTCTTCTCATCATTAAGAGTTTCAGAGGTTTTGTTATCTTGTTAGAGTCATTTTTAAGCATGACCTGATTTAGTATCTGATCAGTAAATCAGGAGTGAGATCATCTCACAGTCCAGGTCAGTGTGTGTGTGTGTGTGTGTGTGT
>NW_015528666.1:0-729 GCF_001515645.1 Sinocyclocheilus grahami
ACAGGCTCACGAATGCAAGGGAGGAGAAGCTGGTGGCCATCCGGGCAAACCTACGGCTCTTTGAGCCTGACACAGAGCCATCCTGGACAAGGCTGGACTGTGACACCGAAGATGAAGGCGAGTCAGATGTCGAGGAAGCAGACATGGAGGATGTTGACGAGGTCCAGGAAGAAGCCAATGAGACCTGAATAGATTAAGAGGAAAAATGCAGAGACTTAAGAAGCATAGGAGAACATGCTTTCACTTTCATTTTGAATGGGACTTTTTTTGGAAGGGGAAGGCTTTCGTTTTAAAGCAAACATAAGGAAATACGGGGTTTTTTGTTCATTCAACATTGTGTTGCTCAATGAAAGAATTAACTAAAGTTCTAATTACAATTACATCAAAGTCAAAAATGTCATTTGTGCATTAGTTTGCATGCATGTCAGCTTATGACCAAACTAAATGTTTATGTTTATGTTTGTATATACAGGTTATATAAATTTTCTAAAAAATTCAAATAAATTCCTGTAAAGTTTCCAACTTGGAATATTTCCAAAATTCCCGAGATGAAGTTCCCATGGAAATGTATGGGAAATCTTCCGCCCCTTTGCAGCCCTAGTGAAGGGTTTACGACCAGAGCATGAGAGCGATGAGGCTCAGCTTCTCTGTGGTCGAGCAGACTAATGGTCCAGACAGAGAACAATGTCTCCATATAGCCCATTATATCACAATGACTTGGTTTTGAGC
>NW_015528667.1:0-728 GCF_001515645.1 Sinocyclocheilus grahami
CGTTTACATTTCTGCTTGTTCAAAGCAAAACATTTGAGAGAAAATGTACATCAGTAAATGTTAAATTTTCATTTTAAATGCATATTTAAAAAAAATATATTTTTAATTTAATATGTGACTTAATATTACATATTGCTTATATTTTTGAATGTATGTGTGTGTATATATATATATATATATATATACTTCATTTGGTTATTGTATTTATATATTTTGTGAAATTATGACAAGATAAAAACAATTGCATCATGGCAAAATTCTGATACATATCCAAATTATTATGAAAGTGGCACAGGTCATAATGAAATTTTATTTTGATATCATTTTTTTCCTAATTATATCATATTCATTTTCTAATTTAAAAAAATTAAATGTTTGATTTTTCCTTTCTGTGTTATACTTAAGATTTTACACAGGTAAGATAAGAAGATAAGTCTTTATTATTTTAAATAGTTTTATAAAAATATGTAGTCAAAATGTGTCAAAGGTTGAGTTAAGATGTAAAAATTGCATGATTTTACACTGAAGTCACATTGCAAAATTCTGATATCCAATTTATTTCCATGTATGAAAATGGAAATAAGTTCGGCATTAAAGATGTAATAAAAACGAGAGCTTATGTATGTCATGTGAAATATTGTTGTGTGTATATTTAAGTTTCTTATGTGTCTCTTTCAGTCCCATTTACCTGCAGTTAAGGTCAAGTACCTGTTGGTGGCATGGTTTGG
>NW_015528668.1:0-728 GCF_001515645.1 Sinocyclocheilus grahami
ATTTTAAGCATTTATGTTTACCTATCATCTATATATCTAGTACTGCTAAGTTCCGTCAATGAATTTTACAGCGTTTTATACTAACTCGCAAATTCTACTCAACTTTCAAATACGTTTTATTTATATAGCACATTTAAGCTAGCAGCACAGCTGATGAAAACTTCTGAACAAAAACATAAAACAAAAGCACAAACCTATTCCTGTTTTTGTCTCTTTTTATGAGGATTTTATCCAGATATTTAGTTCTTAAATTAATTGATAAGCAAGGAAATATAAAAAAATAAGATATAGCCTACAGAAAATTTGATATAGAAGTGAAAACCCACAATTAAAATAAACAATGTAAAGAATAAATACAACAAAAGCTTAAACCTAGAAAACCCCATTTGAAATTAAGAAACAAATAACCCACTAATTTGAGTGTTTTGTGTTTTATATGAAACATGGTTCATCAGATTAATGAATAAATGCTGTTGTGATAGTTATATCTTGTAATGTCACAATAGCTGCTCGTATTGTTTGCTTAAGTCTGTTAACAGCAATAAAATGATCTTAATGCTAAATTAAAAGACTATAAACACTCATTAAACAAGCCATTCAGGAGCAGCAGCAGCAGCATCTCACTTTATTCTGAGTGTTTTCTGGTAGAAACTGATTATTCGCGTAATATAATTTGCTGAAAGACTATAAAATAGCTCTATTAAAACACAATGCAGTAACAAAAATAA
>NW_015528669.1:0-728 GCF_001515645.1 Sinocyclocheilus grahami
AAACAAGACATTTATGCAGTGAAATTCCAATAGGATTCCTTTAGGTTTTTTTATTTTAAGTTGAATTTAGGTCATATTAAATTGTACTTCATAAAGCATATTTTTTGTCACTTTAATGCTCAGATTCAGGAAAATTCTCCAGCAGAGAGAGCCGGCCTGGAGCCCTTCTTTGATTTTATTTTGTCCATTGGGCACACCAGACTGGTGAGATCTCAAATCCTGAATCTCTGATCATCTCAAGCACGTTGCACTAAAACATGCACGCTCCGATGTTGATGTCTGTGTTTGCTCTCAGGATAAAGAGAGCAGCCTGCTGAAGGACCTCCTGAAGGCAAACGTGGAGAAGCCGGTGAAGCTGGAGGTGTACAGCAGTAAAGTGATGAAGATCAGAGAGCTGGAGGTCGTTCCCAGTAACATGTGGGGCGGTCAGGGCTTATTAGGGGCCAGCGTTCGCTTCTGCTCTTTCCAAGGGGCCAATCATAACGTCTGGCATGTGCTGGTGAGCTGCACTGTTCGATTTCTAATCATTATAAATATATATATATTTTTTGGCCATCCATTTTTTTCCATGTGAGGTCCAGTGAGGTCCAAAAGTCTGAGACCCCTACAAAAAATACCTTTAAAATTTTTTTTATAATAATAAATATTATTATTATTATTATTATTGAATTAGAAAGCCACAAATAAAATATTTGTATTAATGTAATATCTTAATTTATATAATATAT
>NW_015528670.1:0-728 GCF_001515645.1 Sinocyclocheilus grahami
CACACTTCTCGCGCAGGAACTGCATTCATGCACGGGCATTCAAAGCAAAGCGATAAAGCGTAATTTTAAAGGGACTGTCAGCTTATTATAAAATGAGGTAAAAAAAAAATTCCGGCAACACCAGGGGCCCCCCCTGCCCGGGGCCCTGGGCTTAATCACCTGAAAGTCTGATAGAAGTGCATGCTGGCTGAACAGGCAGTTAAGAGCTCCCCTGAGGTAAATAGTAAGGCCTCATTTTCCCCTGCTGTCTGTCAGGTATCGCCATGATTCGGTTTTCTGTCAGATAATTCTATCTTGTATTGATATCAAAACCACAGCTGCCTGTTGGAGCCCCCTTCCAGATATCATCCTACGAAGCATATCAATACCAATACACCATTACCAATGACAGGTGTCTCCTCAAGGAGCTCATATTACCACAAGTGAAATTACTGCATCTCAAGAACACTTCCTCTTTTTTTATGTTGATAGTTTTGAGCTATATTCCGTTTTAATGGGAAGTGTAGTGGTTTAAAGCACTGGGTTGTAACTCAAATGTTTAAATCCCAGAAGGGGTGAATCGTGTTCATGTGAACTGCTGAGTTTCACCATCCCTCTTCTGTCCCATTGAACCTCAGGCTGTTCCAGGTGTGAACTGTAAGACGTGTTAAATGAAAAGTGGCTGCTAAATGGCAAATACGTGATTATCAGCATGGCGCCGCAAATGGCAGCAAGGACGCTGAGCTCCG
>NW_015528671.1:0-728 GCF_001515645.1 Sinocyclocheilus grahami
TTTTATGCTGCACATTTAAAGTGTATAATGACAGTAGGTGATACCCAGAACTGCTGCCTCGCTATAAATAAGCATTTGAGTAAAAGGATCCAGTATATTAAATAATGGAAAACCAGCTCACTGAGAGCAAAGCTCCTATGATCCAGCAGTTCCACCTGTACTTCATGAGTCACTGAAAGACAAATTAAAACGAGTCGGTTCGACAGAATGGGAGAGATGGCAGTGACTGCTGAACAGCTTCAGCTCTGGATCTGCTGTGAGGTCTAAATTAGCACCATTCAGTTATTGCTGTGCGTTACATTATATGATAACAGTAATATAACTGTCCGAAGGTCAGCTTCAGGAGTGCTGTGAGCACAAATAGGTTTGTTTTCAGTGTGCAAGGTCATTCATCTCAAACCACCTCTCATACATTTGAGTGTCTTTGTCATGCTACAGTACTGTAGAGGGATCTGGAAAGTCACATTTGATCACTATTATCTCTCAGTAAGATTTATTGAAGGTTTCTCAGGGAGACAGCGCCTGTCATTACTGCACTTTAGAGAAGAAGTTTATTTGAGCAGTTGATAAACACGCATGAATCAGGGATGATCAGTCCGGCCTAAAATCATGACCCATGTGATTCATGCAAATCAGTCATAAAAAATAAATACATTGGGAACACACTGCAAACCGTAGTAATGATGGAGAAAATTCTGCTTTGCATCACAGAAATATACAGTGGGTAC
>NW_015528672.1:0-728 GCF_001515645.1 Sinocyclocheilus grahami
ATATAAGTCATACACTACATAGTTGAGTACATAGTAGGCTACATAAGTACATAGTATATAAGTGTATAGTGCATCATTTGGGACACTACTGTCAGTCCTCTGTAATATAAAGAGCCTTAACAGACTGTCAAATGCAGATTCAATTATCGCTTTGACACAAATTAAATAATTTACAATAAATAAATCAAATAAAATCAGAATGATAATTCAAAACTCAGTCATTTTATAGTACTGAAATAACTGTAAAGAATAACTTTTGAAGCAATCTAATCTGGTTTGGGTGTAAAAGTTTTTTTTTATTATAAATCCTGAAATCAGCAGTACCAGCTCGATTATTTCCCAGCGCCGTCTAGCGTTTTGCGCATGCGTCAAGTGCTAGAAAGCGTTTTTCATTAGCGTGACAGTTCAGCTATTTTTAAACTAGAGCAGCTATTTCAGTAACTTTTTTTTATACAACGCGTAGCTCGACCAACGCTACATCGCTGATTCTTTGCATGAACTGAGTGAGTAACAAAATACTTACTTAAACGGTCCTCTTTCGCGCTTTTTCTAATTTGTATGTAGCGCTGGAAACTAAAGTCCGATTCATTCTAGTGAATCGATTCGTTCCGAATGGTTCTCTCTCATTCAGTACTGTATGTAGCGTTGGAAAGACCGATTAATTTGAGTGAATCGGTTCGTTCGAACAGTTCATGTAAATTAACATATTAAACGATTCATTTATTCAA
>NW_015528673.1:0-728 GCF_001515645.1 Sinocyclocheilus grahami
CATCTATCTATCTATGTGGTTTGGGCAAGCATAATAATGAACGATGTATTTTTAAGTACTTCTGAAGAGTACATTCATGTACGGACACAAATGTGAATATTAGCCTTTACAAAACTGACTGACTGAAAATTTCACAAGCCTTCCATATCTTTTTCTAAACGCCTCCAGTCATTGTTGATCACTGTTAATATGCTTTAGGAAACTTTGATGCCATTTTCTGCTCGTAGAAGCGTACGAGCGCATAGGATTTGTGAACATTTGAATTAATTTCCATAATCCTGCTGTGATGCTCCTAGAAAACGGATCTGAATGCACTCGACTGCTGAAGCTGTTTTTAAACGCGCTATATGGTGCCGCCTATTGGTAAGTGTATGAACTGCAGGCTTCAGCAGTTAAAAACTGCCGTCTTTGTCGGGATACTTCCAGTCACTCGCATAGGAGTAGAGGAGTGCTTCAAAGACAGGATACTTGTTTCTTTGGGAAAAAAAACTGAAGGGAGAGAAAACGATAGATATGGCGAATAAAGCACCAGAGCCCCTTCCATTGCACATGGCCGACCTCACTGCTACCCAGTTCCTCGAAATCTGGAATAAATTCGATACCGACGGTGAGTGTAACGGAGTGAGTCCCGGGACGAAAAGCGTTCTTAGTTTAGTCGTAGCCTACAACGGAGGCTATTACCGTATCCAGACTGATTGTATTGCATTTGATTTATGTCTACTATTAAT
>NW_015528674.1:0-728 GCF_001515645.1 Sinocyclocheilus grahami
ATTCAGTAAAAGCTTTGTGATTCATACAAGAGAAACACTGAGGAGAATCATAAAGATAATCATTATTTCTGCATTATTATTATATAGTTGATCTGGTTTGAATATGAAATCATGTGTACAGTTCTGTTGAAGGTAAGAGTTTGTATTAAAAGCAGCTTGTGACTGTAATGTAATATAAATGAGAGCGTAAATGAAATGAGTTTGTGTCCCTCACTGTTTCTGATGTAACGTTCAGTATTGATAAATCACACAGAGAATGACTGACAGTGATGAGAGGAACATGTCTGATGTGTTTGATCATAATTCATAATCATCTGTGTTGTGTTCACTCTTGATCATTATATGAACATCAGAATAACAGCATCTGTTGATTGTGTCTCATCAGCTCCTGTGATTCTGGATCCAAACACGGCTCATCCAGCTCATCCACGTCTTGTCGTGTCTGATGGTCTGACCAGTGTGAGATTCAGCGAGAACAAACAACCTGTTCCTGATAATCCAGAGAGATTTGAGACATCCAACTGGCGGAGGACACTGCTGGGATGTGGAGCTTAAACAGAGTCAATACTGGAGTCTTGGAGTAACTACAGCATCAAACCAGAGGAAGAGACGGGGTTTCTTTAACACTGATGTCTGGAGTGTGTGGTACGGATGGTCTTCAGTTTCTGGTTTTGATGTTAAATGTAAGCTTGATCGTGTGAGAGTGAATCTGGACTATGACGGAGGAA
>NW_015528675.1:0-727 GCF_001515645.1 Sinocyclocheilus grahami
AAAAAAAAAAAACATTTTGCATACAACCTTGGAGTCCCCTTCAGCTCTAAGATGAAATTGAGAGGTGGTGTAGTTTGTGCACCACCACAGGCTGCAACAATCGACAAGGACAAGGCTCATGTCCACTTTAGTCCAATTTCAGCTAACAGCTATAGGAAATCGATTGTCACTCTACAATACAAAGTTCAGCATTTACCAATGCCTAAAGATTGAAAACTCAAGTGGCCCTCGGATATAATATAAACCAGAAACAATATGCATAATGGAAGTTTGTTTTTAAATATATGAGCCATTAAATTATTTCAGTGCCTTGTCTGACAAAAAAAAATATCAAGCTGTTTTCTTATTGACAAGGCATTGAACTGGGAATGTTTACCGCAACTCACATAGTGTATTGTGTATTGCAATGCAAAATTAGTCTCTAATGAGATTAAATGAGAAGCAGGCCGTTTCAGTATGTCTGTGAAGCAGCAAGACTCACGCTGAAGGCCTGAATTGCCACTGATTCTGAGATTCAGATACATATTGAAGTCTGTCATAAATGTGAAGGGACTAATGGCAGATTATATCATTATTTGGAGAAAAGATGGGACGGAGATGAGAGAGCTACACAGTATGAACACAGATTAGTTTATATTTAAATGATTATAACTTTAGTAAGGAATCCCATTTCCGCTGCGTATAAGAAAAATAATCATGCTTTGGTAAGTAAATGATGACTTTAAAA
>NW_015528676.1:0-727 GCF_001515645.1 Sinocyclocheilus grahami
TTTGGTGTGATGACCGGCCTTTTAAAAATTGCTTGTATCTCAGATGATGCTGTATTATTACCAAATTCTAAATTGTTGTCAACTTGTTTTGTTTCAATTAGCACAGTTTTTTTTGTTGTTGTTGTTGTTTTTTTAATGACAGGAACATGAAGGTGAAAAAAATGTGCCAGGTTTTCATATAAATATAAATTAACTTTAATTAATTGTATTATTTTAGAAAAGGAATTTATTTATTTAAATTTAAATGTAATATGCCATAACAACAGCAAAGTTCAACTCATCCAGCTGATCACCCTTCATGTAAAGACCTCAGTTGGTGGAAACAAAGGTCTGTCAGAGAGCTGTGTCAGGAGAGCTCAGTAAGTCCAAGGAGACAAAATCGCGTGAGACCAAGCGTATCAGCACCGGCGATCAACCCCAGGTGAGCAATCAATCCTGTGGAAGAGGACCTGGAGCAGAACACCGCTTCTGACCTTTCTCTCAGGTAATTGCCCCCCTGACTGGTGCAAACAGTCTGATAATTGCCCCTCTCCTTGTATAAAGAGGAGGTTTTGTGTAAAATGTCAACCCTCCTCAAGAATTCCCTTTCTTGGTGCGCTCAAGATATCTTAGGAGGACCCAGAGGAGCTCGCTCGTCTCGGAGATGGTCCCTTGGCATTGGGCTCATTTCAAAACCCCTGCATTTCCCCCCTCTTTTCTCACTGTCAAAGCGCAGGCATCAAGCAAC
>NW_015528677.1:0-727 GCF_001515645.1 Sinocyclocheilus grahami
CTCCTGGTTTATTAGAGCTCAGATTTAGTTCTTTCAGGTGTGAGGAGTTTGATCTCAGAGCTGAAGCCAGAACAGCAAAACCTTTCTCTCCAATACTGCAATCAGACAGCCTGCAGAGAGAAAGAGAGCAACATGTCACGATTACAAATGAACAAACGCATAAATGCAGGATGAGGTAAAAATTACTTGTGCATCCCAAAAAAGCCTCATAAGTAAGAAAGTGTGGGTGTTTATTTTTATGTGTCTATGGGAGTGACATCTATACAACTGTGTTGTATTTCATGCATGCAAACGCAATGCAGACACCAGGGCTTCAAAAGCAGCTTTGTGAACCAATTATATTATGGTTAAATTTGCATTTCTAGAGTGTTTTTATTTTGCTCAGACTTCACATGAAAATAGCTTTTTAACGCTGCACAGAGGTGACATTTTGTGATTTCTCATGTAAGCCTCTTATTAAATATTAGTAAGAAAACAGACAAATTAAACAAAAACAAAAAGAAACAAGATAAAAGAAAATGACTGAGAGGCTTTTATAGAATATTTTAAAATATTTACTAAAATGAAAATTTAAAAAATCCATTACAGTAGTTTCTCCAGTTTACAGTGTGGATCCTCCAGTACATGAGACAGCAGCTTCACTCCTGAATCTCCTGGTTTATTAGAGCTCAGGTTCAGTTCTCTCAGGAGTGAGGGGTTTGATCTCAGAGCTGAAGCCAGAGCAGCA
>NW_015528680.1:0-727 GCF_001515645.1 Sinocyclocheilus grahami
AGGTGGGGGAGAGGAGGAGGAGGAGGAGGAGGAGGAGGAGGAGGAAGGGTTGAGATGAGAGGAGGCTGTGGTGTTTGGGTTGCCACTGTGATGGAAGATATTCAGCCTGCAGCCAGAGTGATCTGCAGGCAGGTTGGCTGTAGGCAAGACAGCTCTGCCAGTTTCCTTCATCTACACACAGACACACATACGCACACACAAATTCCCTTGAGTGAGTCTGTCTGCCATACCAATGCGCAGAGAAAAACAAGAGAAACAAAGAAAAGTAGGAGGGAAAATAAAAAAACAAAGAGCAGTGTTAAGCATCAGGCTACAATCCTTTGCCAATATATTGTAATTACTGCAAAAAAGTTGGCTACAGGTATAACAAATATGTTGCTTAACAGGCTTTATTCCAGTTAAAACTCAAACTCAATGTAGCATTATTAGGACGACATTAGTACTGTAATCAGAGAAACTGAAATTTTTCCTACACTAAATTATACTCTAGACTAAAATGTTAATATAACATATTTTTGTAACATAAAATAATAAACATTTATGTAGTTAATTATGGGAAAAAGTGTACCATAGTGTACATTTAACTTTACTGAAAGGCTGACTGGTTGAAATATGTTCTCAGGGAAATGTTTTAAATTATTGTCAGATTGGGAGAAGTTGTCACATTTTGATCACATGTTATGTCACTTTATTTATTTAGTTAGTTAGTTAGTTAGTTAGTTAGTTA
>NW_015528681.1:0-727 GCF_001515645.1 Sinocyclocheilus grahami
ATCGCTGTGAAGAACCTTTTAAGCACCTTTATTTTTAAGGGTGTATGAAAGAGCAACCCCTGAGCAATACAACTGTCTTCTGTGTACATTAACTCTACTGACTCTGAAAATAAAATATATGGATATGATCATGTGAGCCTCCACAGATAAGTGGCTTCACTGTCCTTAATACATCGTCTCTTGGACTCACGGAGGTGGTTATTTCCATCCCCTGGTCACTGAGAGATATCATACACCAATCACTGTATGGTCCTCAGTTGTCACATTCGGCTTTATTAATGACAGGAGGACAGGCAGGTGGGAGCTGTGGTTCAGGAGTCGCGTCTCAGTGACAGCTGCTAGGCAACCTTTGACCCTCCTTATATCCACTAGGGTCTAGTTTCTCTGTGTTAGATGAACAGAGGCCTCCACACGAGCACATGCCTTACTACGACTAATGAAAGGTCAATTCATTTCTTTGCTTGATTCTTATTTTATGTAGTTGTAGGGTTTCTATAAATACCCCTACACTTCAAACTATTCTGTCCAATAATCTAAAAAAAAATGTGCTTTGTGATGTAACATACAAATGAATTGGTTTTATTCGTGACAAACTGTTATTTAGTAGATGATGCAATTTTTTAGAAAGCAATGTGGCCAATAACCATGTGCAGCAGGATAGTGACATTGATTTCACTTAATATGTATTCAAAATTCACTAAAACATTTCAAGTAGAAAATTATTTTT
>NW_015528682.1:0-727 GCF_001515645.1 Sinocyclocheilus grahami
TATATATATATATATATGCACATGTAGGCATTGTAGGCAATACAACATATAATAATGTATTTAACATTAATATTAAACATTAAAAATATCAAAAAATAAATTAACACTAACAAATAGTATTGTTGATATTTTATTTATAAAAGCCATCCATACTGTGTTGTTTAAATCAGACTAATGCTAAATGATTAGCACAGTCATTTTAAAGAATAGAATATGTAACTCTAGAGGCCTTGGAGTGACGGTTGATAGCTGGATCTATTTTAGGCTGCTATAGACAGGAACATTTATATACTCAGTATTATATTACAAGCCTGCTGAGTACATGCTTTGGTTTTTCTGGGAGTATCCATTATTATGAAAAATGGAAGTTGTGATAAAACTTTTTATCTCTGTGATAGGGCCATGTTTTATAAAGAATGTTTCTCTTTCAAGGGCATCAGCAAACTTCAGGCAAAGAGAACAAAGAGTTTTACCCTTTGTAATATTAATTAAAGGTCATAGTATCAGCCCCAATATAAAACCATTCTGGCTGGCTTATAGCCCAAGATGTGGGTTTAAGAGTGAATAATCAAGTGACAGCGAAACTGAGCTTTTGGTCTGCAGGGTGGCAGCTGTACTCTATCTAATGTTGTGTTGTCAATGGTTTTTAGTGATAATCATTCGTTAATGATTATTTGGTGGGTTATAGATATTAAGCATGTCAGTGATATAACAGTTGGCTTTAAAC
>NW_015528683.1:0-727 GCF_001515645.1 Sinocyclocheilus grahami
TTATGATTCTTTTCTAAATTTCAAGTTGAACATAATAACTTGCAGTTTAGCAGGCAAGTAATCAGAGCCCATTTATTGTATGATTGATTGGTCCATGATTCAGGTCGTTGACTCCTGCGATTGATTCAGTCTGATTCATAGATCATTAAAAATTGAGCATCAGATTTTAGACCGAGCAGCATGACTCAATGTGTCAAGGCATCATACTAGCACCAGACTTCTGAACTTCACTGTGGAAAGTAATTATTGCTTTTATCCAGAGATAAAATAGAATGTACTGAATCCGCAGGGCTACTGAAGTTCTGCGAGGTTGAGGTCTGGACGTGAGGTGTTCACATGTGTCTTCTGAAGCGTTAATATGTGCATTAGGGCACTTTGCTATCACTCGACATTGTCACCTCCAGGAAAATGACTCTCATATGGCTTTCTAATGATGCTGCGCGTTAGCCATAAAATGGCAATAACTAATGCATTATTCAGGCTGAAATTACGTCTAGGTAATCATTTGAACTTAGCAATTACCGAGAGAGTGTGTCAGCTCCTCTGTGGTGATTACTGCAAAAATCACTTCATGAGTGAATCCAAGACTTCATCATTCAAAAGGTTTTGCAAGTTCAACTCTTTCAGTCACAGGGAAAGGCTTATGAGACTATCAACAAATAGTTATGTAGGATATGCTCTCCTTACATTATTGTAAATGATTGGCAGTTCTATGCTGTGAAATAAT
>NW_015528684.1:0-727 GCF_001515645.1 Sinocyclocheilus grahami
CCTCATTTCAACAGCTCAAAAGTGAAGTTGGAACATTACACTTTGTTTCAAAAATAAATCATGTCTTTTAAAGGCAATGTTGTTATGATAAAAGCCATTTTTTAGGCCTGGCCAAATAAAGAGTTCAGGACCAAACTGTGCTGCACCAAACATCATTGTTTTGGATGCAAACATTGCTGAGCATTTCCATCTCTAATGCATGAGAAATTCAGAGAATAGCCTCAAATATGTTTAAACCATATGGGCCAGTGGCGTACTGCAAGTCTTGGGCCCCTCCTGGGGCTCGTTATGCATGAATATTTGTAATTGTATTTGATTAAGACAGACAGTTGTGTTATTTTGGGCAATTTAGCCTCTCTCTTAAATAATTATTTTTATTTTTTCAATCTGGTGCTGAAATATTTTTTGTTAATGTAACAAGTCAGTGTAAACGTCACATAAATCAGCATTCATCTGCGCAAACCAATATATCAACATTCAAGCATGTGATTCATTGTTTCCTGTGATTGGGATTCCTCTATAAACACATTTAAGCCATATCTGTGCGGCAATAAAAGTCAGTGTACATGTATATTGGCCACTTTCAAATCAAATTCAAACATTTTATACTGTAACTGGTTCATGAAGCCGTGCACCACTGGGCTGTGGGGATCTCCCATACACCAGTTATTGAGGCTGAGTACCAATTAATTTCATATCTGTAATAATTAGCTGATGTGTGGTTACA
>NW_015528685.1:0-727 GCF_001515645.1 Sinocyclocheilus grahami
TGTGTGTGTGTGTGTGCGGTTTAATGAATGTAACACTCAAAGAATAATGCATCTGACCTGTCACTGGAAGATGAAGCAAAAATCAAAGTGTGTTAGCATACAAGTTTAGATGGAGTTAAGCTCCATGAGCACCTTCAGTGGCAATAAGCCAGAAATGTAATAGTTTCGTACATAAATATGCAAGAGTGTCTCTTTTCATTTAAGACCAACGGCATTCATTATCTACTTATATTATAAATAAATAATAAGCTTGAGATTGAGCTCAACAAAAGTGGTTGTAAGAGACCTGGACAGCACCATTATAGATGAAAGCAGTTCTTGAATATCAAACTCCTGGCAGAAGCTTTTTGGATAACTCAGTATAGGAGATGTTACACGGTATACCGTCATGTTGCCCCCCATAAATGATAATGGCCACATGATAATGCAGCGAGAGGAAATTTGGAGCCCTGATAAGTTGTTTCCAGACA
Organism: Sinocyclocheilus grahami; assembly: GCF_001515645.1. Lineage (NCBI taxonomy): Eukaryota > Metazoa > Chordata > Actinopteri > Cypriniformes > Cyprinidae > Sinocyclocheilus > Sinocyclocheilus grahami. The sequence goes on from NW_015528685.1 coordinate 471, forward strand.
AAAGCAAACCTCTGACAGGCCTTTGTGTGATGTGGGCCCGCTTCTCATGCATAGTAATGGTTCTGAGCTCCTGGCTCTGGGCTTGATTTCCTTATCTGCCTTCCTAATTATCAAGGCAAGAGAAAGGTCATTTTGCTGCTAAATTATCTGCTATGCATTTGATTACCTAGCCTTCATAGTGGATGTAGAACTGGAGTAACCTTGGCTTTCAGAAGTACTGACAACAATGCTTTGAACCGATACTTTCAATTCACACT
>NW_015528686.1:0-727 GCF_001515645.1 Sinocyclocheilus grahami
CTGAACTCTGCAGGACTGCGGCTCTCTAGGACCGAACTTACCTACACCTGGCCTAGAACGTTGTACGGCGCTTTTCTAACATCCCAAAAAAAATCCACAAGAACAATGGGAGTTTTGGATGTTCATGTGGCTCAGTGGTAGAGCATTGCATTAGCAGCACAAAACATTGTGGGTTCAATTCCCAGGGAACACGCAAAAAAGGTATAGCCTGAATGCACTGTAAGTCGCTTTGGATAAAAACATCTGCTAAATGCATAAATTATTAAAATTATTTATTCAGTACAGTTTACTGCTCTTTTTATTATAATTTTTTTTAAACAGTCGCTCTCTCTCTCTGGCTTTCCTTGTTAAATATTTAGTGGCATCTCAGCATTTGCTCTTTTAACATGCTTGCATTTACGGTATTCTCTTTTCTGTACTGGAAAGAGCAGCACAAATCGGTTTAATGGAATAAGAAATGTGAAATAACTGAATTGTTTAAAACGCTGACATTGTTGCTGACTGCTGTGTGTAGTGACATCTCAAGCTGTGGGCTGTTGAGTTTAATGCATCTGTTTTGTCTCTTTGTAGGTCTGTATTTCAAATTGGCAGTGATCTTGACTCCTGTATATCAAACTAGACCTTTTATTCAGATCATGTTTATGCATAATGATGCAATATCCACATTAATGCAAAATCATCACTCTATAACCAAGGACATGGTTAATTAACCTAATCTCATTTGTAG
>NW_015528687.1:0-726 GCF_001515645.1 Sinocyclocheilus grahami
AAATGTGTTAGACTCCGGTAATCTGTTCCTTTCGACTGCACTTTGGTTCACTTGTATTTAAACTATAATTGTTTAACTGCTTTAAGTATTTACCAAATTTTCACAATCGTTAAGTTTAAATGTAGTAGTATGGCATGATTAAATGGATTATTTTATTTTTAAAAGACATTTAATTAAATGATTAATTACAATTTTTAAATGTGCACAATTTTGCAGCCAATTTAATTATTATCTGTACAAACCTAACCTTTAATGTCTCAGGTGTTTGAGAGTCACATACCTGCCGTTTTGAGGATTTGTGTGAGAATGTCTTTGGGGACATCTTCTCCATTTTCTATTGCTGTCTTCCTTTCTTGTATCCATTTCTCTCCCGTTTTACGCAGGAGTTCAACTGCATCCTTAATTTGTTGCACGGTCTTCCAATTCTTGGGGAAAAGCTGAGGGGAAAAAAAGGATTATATAGCATTAACCCTACTACTCTGGAGTATCTTCGGATCAATTCTCTTACCGCAAAGAATGGGTCTCTGAGATCTAACACCATGCCCCTTAAACACAGCTCAACTGCATTCTGGAAGGGGCTGTCGGTTTGCTTCAAAAAATTTAAATCAACACCGAAAGCCACCTGCGGATGAAAACATACTAAGTATTGATTAACAGCTCATTTGACCTTCCTTGCATTAGACCTTCCTTTTGAATAAGCGGGAAGAAGAGTGAAACCTTGCAAAT
>NW_015528688.1:0-726 GCF_001515645.1 Sinocyclocheilus grahami
AAAAAAAAAATTCTTAAAACGTCAAAAAAAAAAAAAAAGCAAAATGTCAAACAAAACAAGAAAAAACTAAACAGAAACATGAAATAAATAAACAAAATAAAAATATTTTCTTAAAATGTCAAGAAGTGCAAAATGGAAAACAAAATAACCAAATGAAACAACCAAAATAATAATAAATAACAATAATAATAAAAAAATATCTTAACTATAATATCTTAAATTAAATTAAATACATAAAATTAATTAATTAAGATTAAAAAATACTAATAAATAAATAATAATAAAATAAAAATGTTTTTTTTAACCCTAACACAAGGCCCCTCATGTTAGTGGTGTGACCTCAGTGGCATCTGACCCTGTTAATCAGAGTGTGCAGACAGCAGTTGACAGACTGAAAGCGAATACAGGTCGTCTGTCGGCACACTGGCTTTAATAGCGGGCAATCGGAGAGACTCTTGGGAGAGTTTAGCCTGTGCTTTTATGGGCCGGTTAGTTCTACCCTAGAAACATAGTAGTGAGGCACGGCTGAGCTCAGTTCACACGACCCAGAGACCTGCTGCAGCTCATCAGCGTTCAGAAACAAAATACAGAGAATAAATTATGAAATCCTGTGCTGGAAAGCTCTAGAATGAAAAAGCTAAAGATATGAAAGTGTAGTAGAATACTAGAGACTAGTAGATAATCAAAGCACATCAACTGGTCACTGGGGTTCCTCAGGGATCAGTT
>NW_015528689.1:0-726 GCF_001515645.1 Sinocyclocheilus grahami
GATTCCCACACTTAAAGCGATGGGAAGATGGTCTTCTTCCGCATATGAACGTCATGTTCGTCCTGGACTTAAAGACATTTTAGATGCTCAAAAATCTATGGCATCTGTCTAATCTAGTAAGACTTCTCCTCGCTATGAATTTGTTGTTGTGTTTTTCTCCTCTCTTCAAATTTGTCATTGTGTATTGGTGCGTCGTACCTTTGACTGAATGCTATTGTGACAGTCATTCGAAGTATTTCCGCAGGGTGTATGCTTCCCCTGCCGGACTGCCACCCACAGTTATGCAATTTACAGCATTAGTGCATATTAACATGCTCCTCCTGCCACCGCTAGGGGTCGTATGCTTCCCCCTTTACAATCACATATTTGCTTTAAGCATTTTAAGCAACATGCTTGTTGCATATCCTCGATTGCCTAACTTGGGGTGACGCTTCCCCCTTAATGCGATTTAATAGCATGTTAGACACTTACATTTGGATAATATACAAACTGCCGTCGTATTAGACTGCTGCTGCTAAGGGTGTATGCTTCCCCCTGTACATTCAAATATTTGCATGAGCAGCTTAAGCAACATACTTGTTGCATGCCCCCTTACTGAGTTGGGGTGATGCTTCCCCCACAAATATAGCATTAAGCCAACATTTCCCATCACTGAGCATTTAAATTGCATCAGTTGTGTTGGGGGGGTTTGGCATATGGTTGTTTTGGGGGTTTGTCTTGCTGCTC
>NW_015528690.1:0-726 GCF_001515645.1 Sinocyclocheilus grahami
GCTGAATGGATACGTAAGGAAAAACATCACAGAAAATGCATTTTTGAAGCTAAAGTGTGTCATTTCTAAGCCAGTGTCACCAAGTGGAATAAATAGTTATTATATTTAAAATTAGTTTCATTCTTCCATTGATTGGGCGAACAGTTAGTCCTGACCCCAAGCTCATACTATTGGTTGAGGTTGAAATATATTTTTATTTTTTTAGAGAAATCAATCTACACAGTTAATAATCTCAGTTATTAAAATAATTATCTTTCATTATTAAAATAATTAAATATTAAGATAACTAAAATAATTTAGACTCACATCTCATTGTCTTAAATGATTTAAAGAACTATTCTTGATTATTAAATAATTAAGATAATGAAAAGAATTTACTCGCCCTTCATTTTCTTAAAACATCATTTTAAAAATATTGTTTTAATTAAGATCATTAAAATAATTTACTCACCCCTCATTTTCTTAAAAAATTGTTTAAATACTTATTTAAACTTTTTAATGATTAAAATAATATTTTAAATAACGTTGAGTCATCCCTCGTTTTATTTAGTTATTTATTTTTAAGGTGATCTCATTTCTTAAGTTAAAACTTTAGTATTATTTGATCTGTAAAACTGTTCTTGCCATTTTTATGATCATTTTCGGGTTCATGGATTTGTGTTTTCATGGTAACAAAATTGTAAAATTGGATATAAATGAACAGAAAATGTTAAATGATTTTTTTTT
>NW_015528691.1:0-726 GCF_001515645.1 Sinocyclocheilus grahami
TTTTTTTTTTTACAATTCATTGATTCATTCAGGAAGAAAACCGGTGACTGAAAGTGAGTCACTGAATCATTTTCTCAACTGATTTGTTCAAAATCACTGATTCATTCAGGAACAAAACAAGTGACTCTCTGTGAGTGAGTCACTGAATCATTTACTGAAATGGTTTGAGAGTCACTGAATTTTTGATTCATTAAAAAAATGATTACTCCAGGAACTAAACTAGGGACTGCCTTTGAGTAAGTCCTTGAATCATTTAGCAATCTAAGTAACTAATTAACTAAGCAACCGATCCGTTCAACCGATCAAAAACACTGATTTAATCAGAAAAGAAGCAACTGACTGTCAATATCAGAAATCCATTGCTGATACATGAAACAACAGTATGATCTTGCAGAACTGTATGGCTTCAAATATGGCTCATCCAATCAGAATGTAGAGTAGAAACATCTCACTTTTTAAAATGGCATACAAAGATTATTTGAACAAATGATTAAATGTTATATACTTTGTATAAGTCAATCATAATGCAGGAATGGACTGTTTAACATATTTGCATTGTAATAGAGAGTTCCCTGATTGATATATATTGTTTGAGGGTTGTGGGTAGATTCATTCTTCACTGGTAGCAGAAGCAATTCCGCTACCAGGTGTGGGGTTTGAACCCACAAGGATCTTATTGGATCCATTGGATCTTAAGTCCAACACCTCAACCACTCGGGCATCCTG
>NW_015528692.1:0-726 GCF_001515645.1 Sinocyclocheilus grahami
TTTTTTTTTTCCTTCTGTGCTTGAATATTCTGGATATCCTGGACTGGTTCTGTCAAGCTTCACAATGACGAAAAAGAACACTATTAAAATGATAATTAAAGTAGTCCTTTTGAATCGTGCTTTTTGTTTCAAGCCTTCTGTCCTAAGTCATGCGATAACTTTGTGTGAGGAACAGACCTAATTTAGTGAGAGAGGCAGTTATTTGCGATTTGTAAAAGAAGTAACTATGCTTTTAGTCAGATCATTTCTGTGTTGACCCACCATTTCACAAAAGGGGTCTGAATGATTCGTTCACAAATCTGACTGATTCGGTTCTCGAGTTTATGAGGATTTTAATGACTCGAATCTTTTAGATCCGTTCACTAAAACATTAGTCTCTAGTGTACATTAGTAGGTGTAGTACAACAGTACAACAATTAGTACAACAGTAGGTGGCCAAAAATATTCTAGCCACTATTCTGATTAAATTATATTATATTAAATTAAATTTAAATTGCAAATAATAATATGCCATTATATTTGTTCACATAAATTTGGTTGGTCCATCAAAATTCAACAAAAACGTATTTTTTGACAATCATAAAAAGAGAGGCTTTAATTCCACTGTAAACATTACGATTTTAACACATTTCTTCTCCCTTTTTGTTGAGTTCATCTCAACATTCCTTTCTAATAATAATGATGTTGTGTTTTAAAATAATACTGTAACATCAGGTGATGTGGAAC
>NW_015528693.1:0-726 GCF_001515645.1 Sinocyclocheilus grahami
ATGGTCTGGGGCTGTTTTGCTGCTTCAGGACCTGGAAGACTTGTTTGATAAATGGAACCATGAATTCTGCTGGAAGCACATATAGGCGCTCCGTGGACAAAAGCCCATTCAAATAGGTTGCCATTGGACGCATAGGAGGTGCAATGGACCGTAGGCCAAAAATGGCGTACATTTGCCACCTGTCTAGTATGCAAACGGGCATTTTCACCTTACCCCTGGGTCCCCAGACCCCAACATACTTACCCTGGAATAGGGGGACTTTGGACGCCTCTAAGGGTGCCCTTGAGCTCTCTGACCCCCCCGTATCGCTTGGCCTTCTAAATATCCATTTGAAGCTTATTCTGTGGTGTAATTGGTAAGCAATGCCTAAAAGCCTTCTAAACATCCCTTTTCCCTACTAGTGAATGGTCATGGGGATAGTGACCATCCCGCTTACCTCCTAAATGTCCATTTGCCCACTAGATGCATGTAGTGGTCAGTGGGGCGGTGTGACCAGTCCCACTTACCTACTATTTGTCATGCTGAATTTGGGCATGCTTGCACACTTCTAAGAAAATCCCACGTGCAACTTATTTCAACAGGCTTACCATAGTAGTTTTGCCCCATTGAATGCCATACGAAGTTCCATGACCCTACGATTTGGGGCCCTGGGGCCCTGGGACCCTTCTAGAAAGATCCCACTCTGAACCTATTTGAATGGGTTTTCCATAGTAAATTAGTGGACAC
>NW_015528694.1:0-726 GCF_001515645.1 Sinocyclocheilus grahami
ATATATATATAAAGAATATGCATCATGAAATTATTTTCATGACCATGCCCAATCCCCCCTAAAGTCTCATTTACTTTAACGTATTCTAATTTACTTTCCATTATTCTCAATGGTGATTCCCATTAGATTTGTACCACTATTATACAGTAAACAAATACTGTAATACTGCAACTGTACTTTTGATTTAAATCATTTAATTCTGCATTACAGTAATGAGAGTTGAGAGGGAAACTAGCAAAAAAATATGACCTGGACATTATTTTGAAGAAATTCACCCAAGCATATATGATCATCTTCCGAGGATTCCTAATCTTTCCCATCATCTTCCTGTTTACTCTTTAAATTAGACGACAAGGGCAGTTGGGATTGAACATGCTGCCATATCACATCCAAACTCCTAATTACTGTGCTTGTGTGAAAAAATGAAGAAAAATGGCCCTCTGAAAGGAACCCGAGTACTTACGCTCTCACAACAGAAATAAACACACAAATGTCTCCGCACACTGCACTTGTTGGTCAGCAGGGGGCGTCCTTATCTTCACTTTGTGGTGTAGTATTTTAAAACGGAAGCACCTTCTAAACCTTCTTCACACACACATCAGTTTCTCTCATACATACAGGTAGATCCCTCCTAGAGGCCATGGAATTATTCATCTAAACTTTGTCCCGAACAGAATAAGGATTAGAACAACAACTATGACAAAGAGAATTAAAATGACCAGCATC
>NW_015528695.1:0-726 GCF_001515645.1 Sinocyclocheilus grahami
AAAAAGTGTCTACAATGCGTGCGCATGACTGATCTCTAAACAGTACCATTGAATGATAAAATGGATGGAACTGTTTGCTGAAGTAACCACAATCTTAACAGATGCACTGTTACTATAGCAACAGATTCCAGGCGTGTTCCTTCAGAAGCATCACTGGCTGGTAGAAATAAAAGGTTCCCGATTTCTTCACTTTAAAATAACGAGGCGCAGCATATTTTCCTGAAATAAAGGGGAGGGAAAAGTCTATGCTTTGCAATGTAGTGAAGAAATGTAAGTTTCATAAAAATGTAAATGGCACACAGCAGACACATTAGCTTTATTGCGGTGTCATTTATCAACTGCATGACCGATAATTATATGTAACCGTAATTGTCTTGCCATGCTATATAAATTAAAACAATACGGATACATCCTTTTAATGTCCTTGTCATACTCTGACGATATGAAATAATCAAAAAAAATAAATAAATCATAATTAATTCCTCTATCTGAAGACCTGATCCTCCCACTGTGGATAATCAACCCAATTCATTTATTAAATGCTGTGATTGTTCGTCTGTCAGCATAAAGACCAGCTTACTTTAGCAAAACAATCATTTCAGGGACATGGCGACTTACAGGCTAATGTGTATGTTTTTTTCTTCTTCTGTGCATTATAATGAAGGCTTTGTAATACTGCAGAGTAGAGCATTCAGCAAATTCTAGAGAAGTGTTGTTTGGCGGTGC
>NW_015528696.1:0-726 GCF_001515645.1 Sinocyclocheilus grahami
GTGCATGAAGTAAGAAAAGTAACAAAGTGCCTTGAAAAACAAACGTTTCTTAAATTCGCGACTGAATCACACAAAAAGAGTGTTCCTTTTATAATCACTGATGTTGTCGCCGGTCACGTATGTATACTAATACTGTAGAAGAGTAATGGTACATTTAATAAGAGTAGACCATATTAATTTTCTGTATAAAAATGTTTGCACGTTACTGTCGTTAATAAAAGTATATTTTGTATGCCTCCAAACTCAAGCTCAGTGCTTTACGGTCAAATTATATTACCTAGAAATAAACATTTAATATTATTAGTAACTGCAGTTATTAATGCAAAACAATAGAAATTATTAATAGAAAATATTAGTAATATCCCCTCACACAGACCCGCCTAGAACTCTCTCAATGCTCTCAAATGTTAGTCTGGAGCCCTGTATTAATGTTTGAGGGTTTTGGTGTTTCTTTGGTTTTCTTGGATTTAGTTTTTGGGGGCTTGTTGTTTTTGGTTTAGGTGTTTTGGATGTTTTTCCCGTGTCAGTATTTGAGGGTTTAGCTAGTATTTATGTTTGAGTTGAACTGTCAGAGTTCAGTGTTTGTTTAGGTTTTCTTGAACTTAGTGTTCAGGGTTCATTTTGTTTTTGGTTTAGGTGTTTGCTGTTTTAGGGGTGTTTTGTTGGGATGTTTTTAGGTGATATTTTGGGTAGGGATGCACCGATATGAAAATTTTGGCCGATACC
>NW_015528697.1:0-726 GCF_001515645.1 Sinocyclocheilus grahami
ATTATATTATGAATGTCATATTTGGTGATATTCCATGTTTTTCACATTTTAAACCATAGTTCATATTTGCACTTAATGTTTTACATTAGTAATTTCACACCTAATGTTAACTTTTGAATATTTGTTTAATTAATTACAATATTTTAATATATTTCATTTTGCGCATGACACAAAAGCTGGATAATATAGACAGAATATTTAATTTCATTGGTGTCATCATCAGGCTAAAAAGAAATTCAGTTGATAAACATGTTAAAATAAATAATTTAAACTATTAAATTTACTTAAAATTATGTTTATGGAAAAAATGGCCTGAACGATGACTAATTTCAAAATACAAATAATATATTGAAATAATCAATTTTAAAACATTGCAACAAAATGATCAGTTTGCATTTGGAGAGAGATGTTTTATAAAATCAGTTTAAACATTTTACTTAATTGAGAAAGTAACAAATTAGCATACACTTTACAGTATATCATGTTTGCTTCAGAGAAGTGATATATATATAGTTATACAGTGTACAGAATCTTATGCTTGATATACTGTAATAAATAAATATATATGTAAAATTTACAGTAAAAATGGCAGCTGTGTTTGCCAGATTTGTTCCTTTTTACTTCCAAAAACTTTAACAGTATTTTACTGTAAAATTACAGAAACATCCTGTTAGATTTATTATAGTTTTTCCATCGTATATAGTAGAGAACTTACTGTTAACCAAT
>NW_015528698.1:0-725 GCF_001515645.1 Sinocyclocheilus grahami
CATTCGAATGCAATTTCAATTATGTTGGGTGACAATAAAAAAAAAGGTAATATTGGAAGTCTTAAAAGTAATTATGAGTATTACAGCTGAGATTATGTCTGGTTCATTCATCACTCTATAAATAGAAGGTCAAGGCTAGTGCATTGTGGGATCCAGTATTTCCCACGTTTGGCAAATGTAATAGGTCATCCAGATATTTCATGCATACAGAAAGATCAATGTGCCTGAGGAAACAAGTTATTTCTGAATTCTTTGTTGAAATTGCCTGGAATTAGGCATCTCAACATCTGTGGGGTCTAATCCCATATTTCCCTTTTGTCTGTGGGTTATTAATATATGTGGATGATGTAAAAAACTAAAAGGACCAACCGGGTTCTGGACAGCCATTGAGCTGACCTGCAAATAGGCATCATTCTTCCAATTCACCTCCATTAGTATGCATTGCACATCATACATTTTTTCCTGAGGTTCTTTACTGAACAGACCTGTTTTTAGCATCTTGTATTTATGTACTGTATCTGTTTCAGAAACTTCATCTTAAATCATAGTTTTTCATTTAGAGCCTTCCATAAGAGCCTTCCAAATCAGTGGGGACATATTGTACCTTGATAATACTACATCATACTGACTGTATTTAAATTACAGTGTATAGTGTATACAATTATACTGACTTGTGCTTGTGTGCTTTCCATCCACACGTTAGTTCACCCTCACTCTGTTGGTCT
>NW_015528699.1:0-725 GCF_001515645.1 Sinocyclocheilus grahami
GGCATCCTTTTGTGAAAGCAGTTGATTTTTTTGATGACATATTCCTAAACAATATGATTGTTCTGCACCTATCTGCAACACAAAGAGCTTTTTGCCGAGTTAAATATGGGCTTTGCATTGAATTATGTTGTTGTTCTCGAAACTCATTGTCAATTAATGAAGAACACATAATAGCTATCAGCACGTTTTCTCTGCGTAAATGTTTTGCTTCAGCCCAATTTTGTAGCAATTGCACAAACAATCAACTGTGGCCTTCAAATGGCATTTAGAGCTGGCTTTTATTTACCTCATACATAAACAGTAATTACACCTCACCACTTCTTCAAACAACAGCGTGGGCGAAGATTCAATACCAATCCAAGTAAATAAATAAATATTATTAGATAAATAATAACTCTAACTCGGAATGAAACAGAATACTGAATAAAGAGATTTTTTTTCTTTCTCTTTAAAAAAGAGAGTTTTAACATCGTAGTCAAACTAGCACACAATTATTTTTACACAATTCATATTATATTTTCTGCCTGAAAAACACATTAATCATGGATGTTGTAAATCTGACAGAGGTGCACAGCATAGATGTATGTAGGAGGACTTCACACGGCTTGTGTTTCAGCTGAGTGCTCAAAGTTGCCAACATGTTCTTCATGAGATCTACAGCTCACAGTGCGCTGAACTACACGCACGGCAGCCTTGCGGCAGATAACTCTTATTGATAATGTAAT
>NW_015528700.1:0-725 GCF_001515645.1 Sinocyclocheilus grahami
GAATATGGTTAAATATAGTACCATTCCCGGCAATGGGATGTTTCCCTGAATGAAAACTTGACCTTATAGAGCAAAGCTGAGAAAGGGTCTGTGTTCTGGACAAATCAGGTTTGTGGAAATATGAATCCTTCAAATTGAGAAATGTAAACCAATCTCCAGCATTTTATCTACTGCATTACTATTTTTGTGTGAACCCGTGGTACCCGTTAGTTAGTGTGCACAAAACCCATGGGTCCGACACCACTTCCTCCCAAATGACCTCAGAAAGTTGGGAGGAACAATCGATTGGTAGCCCCTGACCCCTAAGCAGGACCTTCTGCTGATCTCTCCCTCAGTTTAATGGAGCACTCAACTCTGTCCAGCACATCTTGCAAACCTAGATAAGAGACTTGACAAGACATTACTGGCAAATTCATTAATTCAATCCTTGGGGCATCCGGCAAAGAAATCTATGCCAGCCTTATATCAAGACACTTGATGACATGATCTCACCTTCATCACTTGTCAGTTGTGAGTGAGCTTTCAAAGCTGAATCAATAAGAGTTTTGGAATCCTGATCTTCTGCACTTGTTTTTCGCAAGGCCACCAGGAGGATAGCCAAAGTATTGCTTATATGATCCTCACATACAGCAGCATTAAAATACCATATTCTACTGGTGGCATGTCCCCTAGTCCAGTTTCTACCAGGTAACCATCTACAGCCTGCGTTACATTGAGGCTTTTGA
>NW_015528701.1:0-725 GCF_001515645.1 Sinocyclocheilus grahami
AAGATGTCAAATACGGCTTTACCGAGCTCTGACCCGAACTGTAATATAAATGAAACGCTATTGGCTATTTTGAAAAGGGGTGGAGCTTTTCGATATGTCCTGCCATGCCTTCCTGTTTCAGCTGAAATTACATCAACACATATTAGAATAACTTCAACAACTTCAGTGGACCTTTAAGTCATCATTTACATAAAATCTTGCCCTTCCACGTTTGTTAACAGAAGTGCAGTGAAGGGTACACTACCAGCGTGCATATAAGAAGAAGAAGGCGGAGAAGAAGAAACCTAACTCAAATCTCATTGGCAATTGCGTTTATTGTCAATGCGGTATATTTGAATGTGTAAGGCCCAGTATACACTGTGATATTTTCGTCTAATTTTGAGCTGAATTCTGACTCGTGCTGCTCTTCTTTTTTTTTTTGAGTCGGGCCGAATTTCAGCTTTGCTTTTGACGATTAGCGATTAGCCTCTACCGAGCGGCAATAGGATGGTCGGATGAATTTCTGACTTGTCCCTCACTGCGCCTGCATGAAAGCAGAAATGAAACCATGGCGGCATGGCATGTGATATGAACGGAAGGCATGGAGGCTACACAGTTCCGGGTTGGGCAGTGGCGTGTTTAGGCACCACGCAACCCACACAATTGCGTGGGGCCCTGCAGTCCAGGGGCTTGATGGGGACCCTGCTAAACCAGCAGTCACACCGCAAAAAAAACACAAAAAAAAA
>NW_015528702.1:0-725 GCF_001515645.1 Sinocyclocheilus grahami
GTGATATCAATTTTGGCCATATCGTCCAGCCCTATACAAACGTAAATGTTTAAAAAATTAAACCTGAAAATATAAATAAAGCTAAATAAAATAAAGCAAAATATTAAAACACTGAAATAGCACTGCTGGAATACACTGGTTCACATGCTCTGTACGAAAGAAAGTGTAAAAGTATTACATCACAAGTCCAGTTAGAATGCAGCACAGCTCTAGGGCTCGTGGTTGAAAGCAGCGGCTAATGCCCTCAGGGGCCGAGTGATGCATTGCTGCTGACTGCGGACTGCAGGGGCTGCTGGGGTGGGAGAGAAGCTCACGGCAGCCCCGCAGCAAACCTCTGCTGTGAGTTATTTCCATGCTCAGCCCAGCAGGGACCAGCACAATCTCACGTGACGCCTCCGCCAGCTCAGGAAATCAGGTTGAGCTGAAATACCAAAGCGCTTTCATTAATTATTGCAACCTTGCATTAGTGTTGCGGTGACAAACAAAAACAAGTATGATTCATAGCGCAACACATAAACGATGTCACATTTATGAGAATGTATAACTGCGATTTAACAATGCAGGAACAATTAAATTCACATCCGTATCGGGGGAGCGACTCGTGAACTGAGGACAAAAGCATCCGGAGAGTAATTATAGTGAAACGTGACATAGCGGCGGCCTTGTCCTCAAGCACCGTTTGTCTGTGTCCTTCTGCTGTGTGTAGGGTACACAATTACACACAC
>NW_015528703.1:0-725 GCF_001515645.1 Sinocyclocheilus grahami
TGGTACTATGAAAAGGTTCCCGCGGTGCGAAAGGCCCTATATACAGCTTTTTTGTGCAACCAAATCACTAAAGTGGAAGGACGGCAACTAAACAATGACAGATTTTTCATGTTGAAAACTCAAACATACTGTATCAAAAACAAACTTCTGAGCTGCAAACACAATGGGGTATTTGGCTAAAATAAACTCAGGAATAAATAGATAGAAGAAAAACGGATCCTTCCACATGTTGCACAGCATTTTCTGGTCCTTTGCTTTAAGTCAGTGTACATTGGTAACAGACGTTATTTGTTCATTGCAAAGAAAAGGCCTCCATGGGTCACCTCATGCAGTGATTGAAGTTACTCGCCTGAGTGACTCTCTGAATGAAGCAAGCATATTGTCCACCACTTTTTCCTTGTCCACTCATCCTTTGTCCTCCTTTTACTTTCCTTGAGCCAGCATGCACCCCTTCAATTACTTAGATCGCATTATTATAAAGAACAGATCTATTATAGAGCGTAAGTTGTTGTTGAACCTTTTGTTTGTCTCCTGCAAATATTTTGACAATTGTCTGCAAACCAATGAACAGATCCTTTTTAAAGAAATAGTGCACCCAAAAGTGAAAACCCGCTGGCCATCCAAAATGTAGATGAGTTTGTCTCTTTATCTGCTAAATCTGAAATTTAGCATTACATCACCTTGCTCCCCAATGGATCCTCTGCAGTGAATGGGTGCCGTCAGAA
>NW_015528704.1:0-725 GCF_001515645.1 Sinocyclocheilus grahami
TCGTGAGCTTCTTGCGTGAATGCTGCTGAAACTGCTTTCACTGATGCTGCTCATATCAAAGTTGCCATCTGAAGTGAGTAATAACGCACATGTATTGTGTGGCATGACCGTGTGACTGTCCTTTACTCAGAGAAGTTTCTGTCTCCCATCCCTTCCTGCTGATTACTCATCCTCTCTCCACATAAGTACTGTTGTTCAGCGGAGTCTGCCCGTCTCCATGGAAACACGGCCCATCCCACAGCCTTAGCCCGAGGCTCTTCACTGACACACCCCAACTGAGAGGAACGGGACCTTCTCAACAAGCTTTCCAGAGGTGCTCCAGTTCACTTCAAAAATGAGATACTGGATGGACAAAACAGGGATTCTTCTTTAAAAAGGACTAGAAATTACAATAATAAAAATTCATCATATTTCCAGGTTTTCTATCTTATCATGTTTTGATGATCAGGTTCTCCAGATACAGCCACTGGATCGGTTTAAAAAAAAAAAAAGAATATATATATATATATATATATATATATAAAAATTATTACAGTTTCAGAGAGCAGTTTCTAGCCACTGTGCATTTTAATAATTATTTTCATGTTTTTTTGGGTTTTATTATCTTAATCTCCATAAGACTGGGAATCACAATTTGAAATAGATTTTATTTTCCATGATATTTCCAGGTTTTCTATAATTGTTACATTACATTATACACCCTGCCAGAAACAGGGTTCCTGCAT
>NW_015528705.1:0-725 GCF_001515645.1 Sinocyclocheilus grahami
ACAGCAAATGTATGTCTTGGATTGCTTGTGTAATTTATATAATTGAAGGTCAGATTATATTTCTTACAATTTGATTGAAGTCATGTATTATGTTGTAGTTCCTTGTTAAGTCAGCAGTTACCGGCTAGTAACAGTTTAATGTTCTCAAGCTAATATTCCGCTCATTTGCTTCTTGGTGAGTGGTAATTTCGGACCCTGCATGTTTTCAGTACATTTGCTCATAAGAGCATGTGTGACTCAGCATGCTAAAGAATGGGAGAAGGCAAAACTAGGTTACTCTGTCTACTGGATTACTATGGGGTCAGGAAGGAGTGGGCAAATAGTAAATAATTCTTAGAGGTGTAGGATTTCATCTAGACTGACTGCAACAGTGGGCTTTCATTCTCCTTAGACAGTCCAAAAGATCAAACCCATTAAAATGAAAGTGACATTGTCATTGGGCATGAGTTGGGCTTGAGTTGACTTCCTCATGTCACAAACCTCAAACAATAGACAAAAATAAAAAACTACCAAACTAAAAATGCAACATCACTGTGCACAGACTAAAAATAGTTACTCTTGATTTGAACCGAGTACTTGAGCTGATTTGAGAGACAGGAAATATGTACCAACTATTAGGTTAATAACATTTCCTTTTAGAATTACTCGCTCACATTGAAAACAGATTCTGTTGAACATTAATTTAGTTCCCAAATGCCTCTACAAGAAATGCTATAAACACAAAC
>NW_015528706.1:0-725 GCF_001515645.1 Sinocyclocheilus grahami
TTTTTTATTACCATTTATAATAAATCCACAAATGGAGTCAAGTTGTACAATGTCCTTTCATTTAACCAGTCTTAAAACTGTGTGTAACCATTAAAAAAAATCATGGTTGATCTTGTGAGTTGTGATGTCTGACGTCTAGCGTTTTATCAGACGTCATCAGAACGGCACATGTTCAGCTCCACTCAACAAACTGCACTTCTTCAGTGAAAGCCTGCAGCTACATAAACCTCATAAAAAGAGCACAGGTCTTTTGTAAACTAGCCATGCTTACTGGATGCTTAACACACGGTCATTAATGTCCCTCACCATACTTGCCTACACACACACTGAAGACAGAGATGTTCAGAGACTAATAGTCTTCTCATTCATGTAAACATTAGGGGCTATGTATATAATATGCATACTATGCATATAATAGAAATAATAAAATAATATAAATTTAAAAAATATATAATATAAATATGAAATTACAGTACCATTCAAAGGTTTGGGGTTGGTAAGATTTTTTAAAACTTTTTTTCAGCAAGGCTGCAATAAACAGAGCGTGGCAGTAAAGACTTAATCATGACATATATGTAGCAATTTACAAAAATATATGAAGCAGCACAACTCTTTTCAACATTTATAATCATAATAAATATTTCTTGGCCAGCAAATCAGCATATTAGAATGATTTCTGTAGGATCGCGTGACACTGAAGACTGGAGTAATGATGCTGAAAATTC
>NW_015528707.1:0-725 GCF_001515645.1 Sinocyclocheilus grahami
TGAACATACCCTAAGTGTCTTGTTCGTGTTTTTTGCGCAGGCTGTATGTGAACTGGCGGTTCCTGAGGGGCATCGAGGCTCAGTTCCTGGCCCTGCAGAAAGGCTTTAATGAGGTCATCCCACAGCACCTACTCAAGGCGTTTGATGAGAAAGAGTTGGAGGTATGAAAACTTACTTCAAGAAACATAAATCCACTTCAACCAGGCAATCGACTTGATTTCTTAGTCTCGATAAATGTGTAAAAGGGCATATTTCATTTGCTATATCAGAGCATGGCTAATGATTCAAGTGTGTCTCAATTTCAGCTTATTGTGTGTGGACTCGGGAAGATCGACATCAACGACTGGAAGTCAAACACCCGTCTGAAGCACTGCACGCCTGAAAGTAACATCGTGAAGTGGTTCTGGCAGGCCGTGGAGTCGTATGATGAGGAGAGGAGAGCCAGACTGCTGCAGTTTGTCACCGGCTCCTCCAGAGTCCCACTGCAAGGATTCAAAGCCCTGCAAGGTACCTGATGTCCTTTAGCATGAGTTTCTCATTCAGGATCTAGAAAGAATAATCATACATATATGTTTGCTCTGAAACGCTGTATGATCCAGGTGCTGCTGGACCACGTCTCTTCACCATCCATCAGATCGATGCCAGCACCAACAACCTGCCCAAAGCGCACACTTGGTGAGCACATTTCGGTTACACTTTACTTGAAGGGGTGTGCATAAGACTGA
>NW_015528708.1:0-725 GCF_001515645.1 Sinocyclocheilus grahami
TGATCTTGGTAACGGCTCCTAACTACTTGCTGTGAAAAAAAGCACTTCATATCTTATAGTATTTGATAAATTGACAACCAGGGCTATTTTCATTACCCTGATGAAACACATTTCTACACCACATGTTTAAAAGCAAGAGAAGCAGTGTCCCGTCAGCTTCATCTCACTTTGATTAACAGTTTCAAAAACGGTCACACCTTGGTTGTTGGCATCATTTTTGAGTGTATTTGTTGTTGTTGTTTAATAAAATTAACTTCCTTGAGGTAGTAACAATAAAATTATGCACTTTAGGGGGATTTCGGTTATTTTAGGTTTATTATCATCTTTGTTGCCCTTCTTAATCATTGCCCCCCTTGGCTGTTGGGGGTAATTTTTTTCACCCAGAACAGTAAAAGTGTAGCTTTTTTAATGAAATAGTATATCGCTAACATAAAGTAGTAACAATACAATGTTGCACTTCTTTTGGGATTTAGATTATTTGATTTTTATTTAGATCTTATTCAGATCGTATTTACATGTACATTCACTACAGTAAAAATCTACACTTCTGAGTTGTAATATAAAGCCAATATAAGAATATATCATGTATTTGGGCAAGACGGCTGCCATCTGGTGAAAAAAAAAGAAGAAAAATAACATGACTTCATACTTGATTCCATTCAAAACTTATTTTAAAAATTGTTTTTTAAGGGTCTTTCTCATTAATTTCCAGTGGTCCGCAAACA
>NW_015528709.1:0-725 GCF_001515645.1 Sinocyclocheilus grahami
ACTGAACTAACACAATTTAGCTGTTCTGAAACCGAAAACTTTGATTTTCCCATCTCAGGGTAAGTCAACTCAGAGTTAAAATTTTGACTAAGAGTTTGTTGAACCTCCTTTCTGGAATACACCCCAGCATAAGAAATGCTGATATTAACGATAATAAAAATAATACAAAACAAGTGACAATCTCAGAAATAAACAAAAATATGTTTTCTTTGTTTTGTTTGGTTGGTTGTTTTCTTGGACACTATCTTACACCAGAAATATCCGATAAAGCCCAAATTGGGGAACAAAAAAATACACTTCAAATCACAACCCACAAAATAGGCCTACACCATCAAAAGAAAACCACAAACAACCAACACAGTGAACCCAAATAAACAAATAACCCACAATTTCCTAAATGAGCAATACCAATATAAGCAAGACAAGATGGTATACAACCACAAGATTTTAAAAACCTAAACCAAATCAACTCAAAACACAAAATAAATAATTAACAAAATGAAAATAGAAATTAAAGAAAAATATCAATACCAATAAAGACTATGATGTCAATATGACTCAACTCACACCCTCACGCGCACACACAGAATGAGAGAGAAAAATCAACCAAAACAAGCAAGTCAAAGACAACAAACACAAACATGATTCATATAGTGCCGGACAAAGGCCTCGATCTTATAGCACATCCAAGGCAAGCGATGCATCGACCACCAGCGAAGCGAAGA
>NW_015528710.1:0-725 GCF_001515645.1 Sinocyclocheilus grahami
TGGAACACAATATTTATGTAGAAATTCAAACATGTTTATTCTGACCTGTACATATTAAAATATATATAAAAGAATAAGAGAGCATATTACATTTTATTGTGTTTTAAATTAGTAAAATATTCTTACTGACCAATGGGCAAAACCTAGGATAGAGGCACATTTAATAAATGTAAAATTACGACTAATTAGTATCTGGGGTGAAAGTAATTAGTCTTTTAATGTGTCATAAATGATATTTTAGTGGGTGTTTTCTGAAAATCAGGGGAAATGTATATTTATTTTTTGCTCAGAAAAACAAAATTGCAATTAAACAGAAAATTAAATACAGTTTTTTTTTTGGGGGGGGGGCTATTTTAACTTAATGAATTTTTAAGGTTTGCATGTCAACCTAAACACCTTTGTGTTTTTTTTTTTTAGAACAAAAATCCCTGCTTTCTACCATATTTGTGGAAAGTACTTGCGCATAATTCATAAAATCCCAGCTCATCTTCACATCTCTCTCGAGATTAAACTCGTTTGGGTTTTACGTTTGTCTGACAGATTAGAAGTTTCCAGTCAAACGCCCATCTGTCGCCCTTCCCATGATTCCTGAAGCGGATCACTGGCGCCTCCGGCTGCTCAGATCACCACATTACAGTCCAATCACATTATTACTGCTCAGCAGATAGCACTGGATCAGTTCACTGGGCAGTATTTGGATATTTACCATTCAGTTTTTCCTGATC
>NW_015528711.1:0-725 GCF_001515645.1 Sinocyclocheilus grahami
ACATCAATTCATCAACTTGACTTATTGTGGAAACTATCTTTACCAAATCACTAGTTGAATAGATGCAATGACATTCATTTCTTTCCCGTCAGCGTGTGCTTGGTTGGAACTGAACATTTTTTCTAATGCACAACTTGATTTGAAATGTAAAACGTGAAACCTACAACTTGTTGTAAGGAAACTGTCACAGCTGAGGACATTTGCATGGATTCGAAAAGACAGAAGGACAGTAAGACGAGAGAGCGATGGACAACCGCTACAGTCTCCAGCATTTATCAATCTCCCTGCATCCCAGTCAGAGATTGAGTGATCGAAGCATTTCTCCTGCGCGGCCGGTGCCATGACAGGACGTGTTATATTAACGCTGGCTCATTGGAGAAATCCTCCTGAGGAGTCCGGCCTGATTGTGTGTCAGCAGGCCTGCAGCTGAGCTGTCACAGCGCCCGGTGCGGGCCGACTTTGATGGATTGCTGCATTTTGGAAAAAATTTAGGAAAATCAATGCATGTTAATATGAGCCGAGTGCCATAACTAAGCCAGAAGCCGCCGCCTGCCACCCGTCAGGACCTCACATTTGATTAGTCATTGTCAGAAAAAAGCCAATATATTTTTAAGCCCGACAGTTAATTTGCACCTCTGTAGAAAATAATTTGTCAATCAGTTTTTATTTTTTGGCGAGTCTGAAATTGTGTTTTCCATTAAAGTGTATGTTGTGTGTGTGTGTGT
>NW_015528712.1:0-725 GCF_001515645.1 Sinocyclocheilus grahami
AGTCAGAAGTTGCCGAACCTAATATACACAATTTCGCTAACCGATTCAAGAAACTCCTAATCTGCGCGAGTCGAGTGTTGTCTGCGTTTGATGACATTACATGGTGTTCTGAATGAACAGGTTTTGCTAGGTGAAGTCAACTTTACAGATAGTGTTTAGGAAGCAGTGAACACCGCGGAGGAACAATATGAACCGGACCGCAGCTTGTGTGTTTCAGTGCTTTAACGTACACACAGAAAGCCGCGAGGACTCTGTACGGATGGACGCTCTCGTGCTCTTAATTAGCGCAGCAGCTCGAGCGGACAGCGCAGCAGATGCCCGTGTTTCTCCCCCTGAGCCAGAACAGAGCACTCGATTCAAAAACATCTCAGTAGTCAAGGCATTATACTGAAATACACCAAGTGAAAACTTTGCAGGAAATTATCTTTAGTTTTTTGTCACGGTTTTGCAAAGACTTCGGTTTATTTTAAGTTGTTTAACGTTTGCGCTGCTTATGATGTTTTAATGATCCCAGTTCCCTGCATACCTCTGTGGAAGCTTGCCTATCCTGCCGCCCCGTTGCGCCCAGACCGACAGTCCGTGTGGTTTCCCTTAGAAGTCGGTTACAGAGTCCGTTTGCAAAAGCCCGAGCAAGCATTTTGCCTTTCGTTCAGTTTCACACCAGTTGTTAAAAAAAGAAAAAAGCCCAGCGCAGGCACTGACAGCTCGGTTGCACTCTCACTCTC
>NW_015528713.1:0-725 GCF_001515645.1 Sinocyclocheilus grahami
TTAACCGCTAGAGCGCCAAAAGTTACATAGTGCTGCTTTAATGTCTTGGGGAAAACCGGCCTACTTTGTATAACATATATTTAGGATATATGTAATATAAAAATACAAATCTAATTAATAATGATAAATGTTAGAGCTCTGTTTACTCTGTGACGATTTTTGTCTTGTCTTACCTGTTACCTTGATACAATGATCTTCCTCATCTTCACAAGGTAAAGTTGATGCACAATCTTCTCCACTGCAGGTGTAGCAGTGCATTCCATTTGGGATCATCTTGGGTGATTCTTTGAAATATGCATAGTTAAGGTTACAAAATATGCTGTACCAGCGGAAGTCATGTCGATGGAAATACATTTTATTGTCACATGATAATATTCTTGGTCCTGTGTTAATCTTACCTGGTTCAGTCTGGGTATTGCACAGGTTAGTATTGCAGCACTGATTGTTAATGACTATTTTTGTAATTCCAAAGTTTGCAGATGCAGTCACGCATTGATGAGTTTCAGAGCAGTTCTTCATAGTCATGTCTGCCAATGTGTTGTTTCCTACAGCAGAAATTGACATCAGCCTCATTTTTAAAATGACTATTTCAGTTCAAATATTCAATCTGCCCAAAACTTACCCATATAAGATGTGGTTCTCATAGTCCCACACTGACCAACCGGACACTCCACTTTAGTTTCGGTGCATTTAACTGATGTCTCAGGTATGCACTGATAGCAGGT
>NW_015528714.1:0-725 GCF_001515645.1 Sinocyclocheilus grahami
ATTTATATACATTTGCCTCTGAAATTAAAATAAAAATGTATTTCTAAAATGTAAATAAAATTCTCTGTCCATTTTCCTGCTGTGGTCATGTGGAGTGAGTCAACAGCAGACATCTGTCTCTATTACCCAGCAAAGTGGGCAAAGGTGAAAAAGAGAGAGAAAAGATACTCAAGACATGCATAACAGCATCATAATTACCTGTGGCAATACGACAGCACCTTTACATTCAGTCCTAATTAAGAAAAAAAACCTTTTGGCAGCTGATGCAAATAATCTCTCTCAAACTGATATGCCCACGTGTCCTGAGCAGCAATTTGTGTCAGTGAGCATGATGATGCTGTGTTGTATGACAGCTCATTTGAATGCTGAGAGTCTGTGCATCTGTGTGGTACCACAGCACTGGCCCCTGAGTATCAGCCTGTGTCTGGGGACTAATTAATCCGGTCTCATGTCCTCTATGTGCTTCAAACTCAAAGGAAAGTTACAGATGCAAAGGTTCAGCTGTGAGCTCAAATGTGGCTTGTGAAGATATACAGTACTGCAGCAGTGCACAGTGAGTGCTCATTAACAGCTTTAACATGCATGACAACAAAGGGAGTGATAGAAGATAACGATATTTGCATTGCAGTCTCCACTGCTCAAACTGAAAATAGTGGTCAAAAGTTTTGAACTATTATTATTAATGTAGGGTAAACAGTGATAATTTAATAATTTAGCTCAAAGGG
>NW_015528715.1:0-725 GCF_001515645.1 Sinocyclocheilus grahami
AAAATAATGTTCTTTTTAGCAACATCATATGACCCCTTTAACGTTCACCGGTCTTGTCACTGTGTCAGTTCCTCATGTGTTCGAGGTGCTGAGCAGCCTGCTGGTGATTCTTCTAACCTTCACCTCTGAGCCTAAAACATTGATTTAGTGTCTACAGTTTTGATAGACTATCTTTCATTTCAGCTGGCCTGAGAGGTGTGGTTGCTTAGAAGCAAATTATGATTGCCTTTTATTGCCACATTAAATATAAACATGTGCGGCCTGGTGTTTTAGTTGCTGCTTGATTACAAAATTTGTTGCAAAAAGATAGTGTTGCATAGGCGCTTTTGAATGACATGATTTATAGATAATAATGAGAAAGCTTGTCTTCTGTAACAGAATAGTTTAAGAAGTCATTGATATAAGTATGGACATGGAAAAACATGAAGCATGCAGGAAGGTGTGTGTAATTCTGTCTGATGTAGAATATATTTTCTCATCCAAAGAAGCAGTCCCACGGAAAGGACTTGAGAATGGAGGCCCTGCTGCTGTGTTGGGGTAAGAGATACCCAATACCTTTTCTGATTCATGAATAAACACTGACTAGACATGTTGCAACATGATGAATCACTAGTGGTGAGACATGTTTGTCTTTCCTAATTTGTGCATTGCTTTCTGTATACGTCTTCTGAAGTCTCATGATAGATCTGTATGAGAAACAGGTGGAAATTTAATTGGTTATTCAC
>NW_015528716.1:0-725 GCF_001515645.1 Sinocyclocheilus grahami
TGTAACAGCGTTCATAGCGTCAGAGAAATCTCGTCTGTTGAGGTTGTGTGGCAAATCGTAAGGGGACCATCCACGACTGTCCCATTTCCTGCTGAGAAAACCCGCCGCCCCTTTCATTCTTTATATCATTAATTATGGTTTTATGTCTCTCTCTGTGGGGGTCTGTGTACTTATCAGGCAAATGTACCATAAGGTTTGACTAGCTTTCAAAAGCCAATATTGTATCGTGTGAGTTATTTTCATACTTTGAATTTCCAATGTGGTGAATGAGGGTTGGGTGAGTCTGGTATATCCTTTAGCATGTAATAGTTTGTACAAAACAACAATAACAACAAAAAGTTTATTTTGTACATACCTTGTTTGATTCTTTACTGTGTTTGATGTTCAGGCTGTAGCTGTCCTGATTGTCTAGGGAGAAGTCACATGAGAATATTTAACACTTTTATGGAGAGGCAACAAGAAAAAAAAACATTGTTTATGGATAATTGGCCGATCTGACAGATAGGCAACGTTTGTGCTTCTCAAATTAAAAGTGAATTATATTGTACTCAGACGTCTTCTGTCTTTCTGTTGTCCTAGAAACATGTTTTCAGCAGGTTCATATATGTAGCCAGTTCAATTGTTACAGATATACTGCTTTGATCTGTAAGAATGTGGATTAGACCTTGCATTTCTTTAACATGTTTATATACAGTGGGTACGGAAAGTATTCAGACCCCCTTAAA
>NW_015528717.1:0-724 GCF_001515645.1 Sinocyclocheilus grahami
ATGGTTAATTATTCATATTTCCCCATGAGCTAATCCGCTACATAGATCATCTCACATAAACAGATTAACTGTACAAGGAATCGTTCAAAAGCAGAGCTCTGAGTCTTTTCCAAAGTGTTTTTTCCCTTCTCTAGCTGTATATTTGTTTCACAGGGTTGCTGCTTTGCAGTGAGTGTTAAATAGCTTTTGGTGGGACCCATAATTTGTAACATCAAAGCTATGGATGTGATATTTTGCAAGCACTTTGAAAACTATACAGCCTTCATAGTGTATTAGTTAAATATACTTTACACCATATGATTAATTCCTGATGGATAAAATTACATTACAAAGAAACAGACAAAAAGCATTACAAAAAGCATTTGTTCAAGCAAAACCTGATGTCAGCTCAGCGGCACCAACCCATCCTAACTGTTTACATCTCTCTTTGCACTTTCACATCAATTTCCCTGTCTTACTGTGTGTTGGAACATGCACTGCACGCGCCTGCAGGGAAAACACTAGTTGTGCTGACCTCTCTACATTTGGCCAAGGAGCCGTGAGATGCCTGCGCAGAGGCCCTCATTTTCTCACCATCATCAACGGTCTCACTCGCTCAACTTGCTGGCCCTTGAGTCGGAAGAATTATAAATTCAGGTTATCCCTCAGAATTAAGTAGATAAGGGTCTGTGTCCAGAGCTTATCTTTAATTTATGCAAATACTCTCGGAATCCCACGTTAAGAG
>NW_015528718.1:0-724 GCF_001515645.1 Sinocyclocheilus grahami
GCATTTTTCGCTATCGATTTGTGCTACCTATCTTTTTAATGGGAGATGGCACAATCTGAGCGGGTAGCACAAATCGTCAGAACACCGGTTACCAGTTAGTTAACGTTACCTACCCCGTCGGCGAGCTCCTCGTCTGACAAGTTGTCCTCCGGCGGGTCCAGGTCGATATCAAATACACCAGCCATGGTCACAGTCTCTTTACACACTCCAATACCAGAATAACGATGAATACGGACACCTCATGGTCCCGCACGACTCACCGCCGCCATAACATAACGGCTCCGGTACGCTACGTATCCCTACAGAGATTAACTACCGGTAAACGATAATCACGACGAACGGCGAATTTCACAGAGCGTCAGTGCGCATGCTCCGGAATGTGTAAAACAACTGAATTAACGTTTTTGTTTATTTAAACACACGAATGTCTTTGACTTTATTCCGGAAGGTTGTAGCTGAGGTAAGTGGGTGTACGGATACAAAAACGCGTCGTTCTGTGTGTATAGGAAGCTGATTTGACTTGTAGTACCGCCGCACTGCCAATAGGTGTCGACAAAAGACCTGCCAATGTGTTGCTTCTGTCAAGCGCTTCAACATTCGTGCTGTTAACCCTCGCGGATAAAGCTCCCGCATAATCACAATCAGTGGTTTGCCTGTGTTTTCAAGCTTAATTGATTTAATAATAAAAACTTCACGTTTCTCTCCTCTTATGGTTTAATAATAA
>NW_015528719.1:0-724 GCF_001515645.1 Sinocyclocheilus grahami
TGAAATTAATCAAAATGACAACTAATTTGATTTAGTTTGGAAAAAAAACTGACACCCGTTCAACCCTCCTACATTATTATATTACATATAATTTACAATTTCATGTTGGATTGACTAGTGAATATCTTGAGCTTTGACATCAAAGACTAATTAGCCAGGGAAAAAAGTCTGGCAAAACTTTATAATCAAATCTTTGTGATTTACTTTTGCTTACAAAGTTTTATTTCACTTCAATGGAAAAAGATGCATTTTGGCCCCAAAATTCTGTAGTTACAGCATCTGGCAGCAGGAGCTCATGCTAACCAGCCAAACCTTGACCTCTTAACAAAACAGATAGTAAGTTGTCAAGCCCTGCACCGAGGCCTCATTGCTGAAATACCTCCAAACTAAACAAGGTACAATAACTCGACGAAGGAGCAGTCTGTTGAAAATTCTCACTTCTGTGAAACCTCACCTCGCTGGTTTCTGTGGAGTGTCTACCTGACTTATCAGATGTCTCAGAGCGAGTCTTTGAGGCTGGATGTTACACAGCGCTGCTTCCCTGGCACGCTCAATTACAGAGTCCAGGAAAGCTGTAGTAGAGCAGTTTTACAGGGCTCTTCCCTCTTAAGCATGTCAAGATTAAAGCCGTGGCACATTAGCCCAAGCCTAACCTTTGGCTTAACCTTAAATGACATCTATAATCCACAGAGTTAACGAGGACAACATCAAACAGAACAACAGC
>NW_015528720.1:0-724 GCF_001515645.1 Sinocyclocheilus grahami
ATGAGAAAAACCCTGAGCATCTACAGCGGGACTGAGAACGTATATTATCTTTTCAATTTCATTTATGTATATTATCTATTATTTTGTGTTAATTTTTTTCCTGTTACCATTTTTCCACATCAATATCAAACACCAAAAAAATGATTAATTTCACTTTTTGCTGAAAATCTGCTCTTCTGCACCTCTGACTACAGTTACAATACTTTTAAAATGTGTTCGGTCCTTTTTGTAGCTTGAAATGGTCATTGATTGAGATAAAAAAAATCAGCATTAAGAGTCTTCAAACATTTGCCTTTTGTATTGTTTCACAGTAAAATAAATAAATAAATAACATACAGGTTTAAAATGACAAAGATATAATAAATAATAGCAATATAATAACATGAGGATATTCGTATATAATGACAAAATGTTACTTTTTGATCGAGTGGTTCTTTAAAATATTGTAACATTTTATATTGTTTTTATTTTATTTTATTTCGTTTTGCAAATGCAGTTCCACAAAGTAAGAGGCAGATGAACAGAGAGGATATAATAATGAGTAAATAATGACAGAATGTTTTTTGATTGAACTATTCCTTGAAATATTGTACGTTTTGATATTTATTTGATTTTATTTTGACTTCAGAGTTGCAGATGAACAGAGACGCAAAGTTGAAGATCTTTTTTCCGTTTTTTTTTATGTTGCTTGTACATGAGCTTTTAGATATAATACATGACCCTG
>NW_015528721.1:0-724 GCF_001515645.1 Sinocyclocheilus grahami
CACACACACACACACACACACACACAAACATACAGCTTGAGGGCGACACATGAATGACAAAAATGATCATTTTTAGTGTACTGTTTCTTTAAAATTTACTGTGTGCTCTAACAAACAGTATCTGATGTCAGTGTCCATGTCTTATGGTAAGAATGAACCTTTCTGATTAGTATTCAGAAACTGCTTTAAAAACAACTATATTTGAACTAGCGAATCAAGTCTCACGTGGCATGTGTGTGTCTGTGTGATACACACCTGATATCCCCGTCTGCAGCTGCATCTGTGGGGCTGAAAGCACAAATACATAAATACCACTTTAAAAGGTTCCCCTAAAGCATCATGAAAAGACATTTACACACACAAGCGTGACCTCTGCAGTACATCTCTCTCAGCTCTGCATTAAACCTGAAGCGCTGCTGCTGATGCCATGTAACGGGAGGCCGGAGAAGTGCTGTGTAATCATGTATGGCTGAATCGCAATGCAGTGCAGCCGAGCCAATGAAGCTTCATATAGGGATGAGTACAGTGAGAAAGAGCCTTAATGGATTTGTCTATTGAGCATTTGGACATATAATGGCATGCTGTCCTTGATAACATGTACAAGCCAGGAAAGGATCAGGTTTTAGAAGATTGATTCAAACTATGGGAGAGTTGAATAATTATATCTGTAAACAATTTAAGGCTGTGTTTGGAAAAGCATGCTATCATATTAACACAAACTTTG
>NW_015528722.1:0-724 GCF_001515645.1 Sinocyclocheilus grahami
TACAATATTGTCTTTTCACAGTATAAATTGGGTATTCATACGTGAATTATGGAAAATATATACAGTAGATGGCTTTTACATTTTAGCACAAGGATGATCCTATTTGGGGTCCGTGGCATTTAAAACAATAAAAAACCTGGGTAAATCTACGTTTTTGTGTGTGTTTTCTATGCTTATTGTAGGGTGACCATACGTGACAATGGCACGTATGGTCGGTCACCCAAGCTTATTGATCAACCCACACAAATAACGCATGAAAAAAAGATGTTTAAAAAGTGTTTGTTTTTCAGACCATTTGCGCGTTTCTTTTGCGCAATCTGGCAACACTGGTCTGCTTCTACTGTAAACAGCGCTGTGCGCGTCGCTGCGCTAGAGTCTAGGGGAGAGACAGGCACGGGTAACAGGCTCTTAACAAAGAGGGTTTAATAAAGTTTGGAAGTAAAGGACGATTGTGGCAGAGGCGGGAGGATATTACGAGGGTAAGTCAACTACTTGTTTTTCTTTTCTCGAATCATCCTGATGCCTTTTAAATTATGCAAAATGTTGAAATAGGTTTTTAGCTGCATTGCTAACGCTGGAGCGCACTGGCCTGTGTAACATTTCACTTGGCCACTTACCAATGAACTGATCAACAAGCTCTAAATCAGTTAATGTCGTAATGCAAATACCCCGCTGATTTTGCCAACTGCATTTTAAAGCTGACAGTGACAAACAAACAAACAAA
>NW_015528723.1:0-724 GCF_001515645.1 Sinocyclocheilus grahami
CACACACACACAGACAGGATGCGTTCTTCCTTTCGATCATCTAGATGGCCTTGAGAAAACTTGATATTAACTTGATAAGCCATATTGAACATGCAATGCTACAAAGTACTTCTTTCATCAATTTGGCCAGTGGGTGTCAAATAATTTTGCTGTTTGCGTGTTTTATATACAGCATGATGTGATGCAACAACCAAAGTCTGACACATACGCACACAGACTAGTAATTTAAAATAAAAACATCCAGCATGGATATATATATTTTTAATATTTCATACCTTGTGTCAGACATACAGCAAAAATTGTAATTCCAAAAGGCACCCTAGGCTGAAGTTGTATTTTGAATGTACACTGATGTACTTTAAATGAATCACTCAAAAAAGTCTAAAGTCTGAAACTGTCTGTATAACTCTGAATCCAGAACAGTTACAGAATCAACATACGACTCACTTACTGAATTACAAATTATGTCTCAAAATTAAGCAAATGTTGTATTTGTGAAACTTACATAATTACACAGTACACACATTTGTAGTTTTCTTTGTAAATTTAATAAAATAAATATAGACAATTTATATACTAAAATGTTTAATATAGTCCATTTTATGCATAATCAGCATAAATAAATGTTATTTTGCTGTTCCATTTGAACTTTCTACACTAAAATAATATTTTTCAAAGTAAATAAAGATTACTGGAGTGTGTTTTACATATATATATATATATA
>NW_015528724.1:0-724 GCF_001515645.1 Sinocyclocheilus grahami
CATACTGAGGGTCAAGAGGTAATCTATTCTTTAAAATCTGCTGAAGTAATTTACATGTAACGTTACACTTTACTACATATATTGTATGTTTGGTAATTGTCTCTCTCTCTCTCTCTCAGGTGTAGACAGTGTGAGTGTGAGGTTGGTGAATGGCAGTAATCCCTGTGCTGGTCGAGTGGAGGTTTATAATGATGGTCAGTGGGGAACAGTGTGTCATTATTACTGGGATTTGGCTGATGCTGAAGTGGTGTGTAGAGAGCTGGACTGTGGGACGGCTGTAAAAGCAACATATAATGCTCACTTTGGACAAGGATCAGGACCAATTTCAACGGGTCTTGTAGAATGTAGTGGATCAGAGACTGCACTGAAAGACTGCAGTTCAGACAGCAGGCTTGCACAGGAGGTCTGTAAACATGATGAAGATGCTGGTGTCGTCTGTTCAGGTAAACTGCTCCAAACCTCAGTCTGTTATTTCATCACTCTCTTTCATAATTCTCACTCAAGCAATAACACACTTATGCTGGTGTTTACAAACATCACTATCAATCTTATGAAACAGGCAGTCTGTTTAACTGTTTTGTTCATAATAGTATATTCATCCTATTCCTGATTATCTTAAAATAAACTATGATGAAGAGAATAACTATAAGAGAGTTAACTGATCGTGTCTTTTTATTTAATATATTTGTATTTTATTATTATTATTATTATTATTATTATATAA
>NW_015528725.1:0-724 GCF_001515645.1 Sinocyclocheilus grahami
TGACAGTAATTTCTTTCGGAGTGCAAAATAATCAATTGATAATTTAGAATATTCTGAACAGAATAGCAACACATATTCAAAATATAAAACAATGTAGCATCTGCAAACAAATGATGCAAGGGAGCATCCATCCATCAGTAAAAATACAGTAAAATCAGTATTATTGTAAAACATTATTGCAATTTAATGCAATGACATTCTGAACATTTTATGTTCCCAAATACGTTTTGTAGGTCTCTGATCTGTTGGAAACACTGTAGCATCAATTTTTGCCATGGTGTTTTTGCCCGTTCCTGAGAGGTCTGTGAATCACAGCATACGTGTCTGTGCCATGTGTGGGTTATTACTGGAAAGACGCTTGGCGTGTGTCGCTGCCTCTAACCGCCGGATGCTGAGCTCAGCTCCGCAGCATTGAGATTATGTGTGTGTGTGTGTGTGTAATATACTGTTACAGGCTGAATCAGCCGGACTCACACTGAGATATAAGACTGACTGATCTGAGGTGATAACAGAGCACTTCATCATACCGTTAATGAGACGTGTGGCTAAAAACAAATGACTTACTGCACTCCATTTACTCACTGTTCACCAGTTTGTTGATGGTTATTAAATTTATATTTCAATGTGCTCATTTGCAGGCAAACGGTTATTTATCATTTAAATTGTGTAAATGTTTGTCTTTTATATGTCAAAAACACAGGACCAAGAGTTATTATCTCCTGTT
>NW_015528726.1:0-724 GCF_001515645.1 Sinocyclocheilus grahami
AGCCTGCAGCCCCGAGGTCAGTCAGGAAAAATCCCGGTGTCCTGCTGACTGATTTGGCCGCTGATTTGACCCCTGTGGTCTGTGTGGGTCCTAGTGCCAATAGTAATGGACACACTATACTATCAAAAAAGCACCGTCCTTCGGATGAGACGTTAAACTGAGGCCCTGACTCTCTGTGGCCATTAAAAATCCCAGGATTTCTTTCAAAAAGAATAGAGGTGTGATCCTCGGCATCCTGGCCTAATTCACCTATTGGCTTCTGACCATCATGGCCTCCTAATCATCCCCATATCTGCTGGCGTGTGGTGGGCGTTCTGGCGCACTATGGCTGCCGTCACATCATCAAAGTGGATGCTGCACATTGGTGGCGGTTGAGGAGATCCTTATTATTATTATTATTAAATTCTTATAAGTGTTTCAGAAAAAAGCAAATGATCTACAGGTCTGAAAACACCCTTAGAAAGACAGACTTTGAAGGTTTAGGCTAACCTATAGAGGATTGTTCTTGTCGCATAGCAACTGTGACAGTTCATGTTGACAAATGACAGTAACGTTTGTATGACTTTTTTGAAAGTGATATTCAACTGAACAAAACAGGGTTCACAACCTGTCTAAATATTTCACCATGGTCCATTTCTTACATAATAAAATTAAATAAACTATCCATAAAATTGCATCTATAAATGTAAATGTGTAATCCGGAATTCTCTCTCTCAAAAAAAAA
>NW_015528727.1:0-724 GCF_001515645.1 Sinocyclocheilus grahami
TAATGATGGCTAGACCCTAGCCGTGTTGTGTCTGACAATGCACCAGATGAGAGGGATGATGTGCGGACACACGTTCTTTCTTGTTCTTGATTACCCTTGAGATAACAGGCTGCTGTGTAAGGATGTGATGAGCCCATCCTGTGGGAGTCATGTTTGTTCTAGGCTCTATCTGCTCAGTGTAATCAGTGTGTAAGGGACTTCTGCTGTCTGTGTCCACAGAGTAGCAGGATAAAGTGAACCTGACTCGAATTGTGATGCTTCAAACTATCTCAATTTATTACTCATTGTTTGATTGAATTTACATAATACTTTATTTGTCTTAACAAGGAAACTAGCCAATAATCCACTACCTGCTTATAAACCACAGAGCTGCAAACTGTTCAATAACATCAACAAGTATTTAGCTGGCAGTCAAATAAGCAGAAAAGGTAACACTTTACAATAAGGCTCTATTTGTTAGCATTAGTTAACTATAATAGATAACAAGAACTAACAATTTAAAATACTTCTAAAGCACTTATTATTCTCAGTTAATATTACTTTCAACATTTACTAATTTACTTATTTCTTAAAAGCAAACGTTGTATCTGTTAATATTATTTAATGGGCCTGAGTAACAATGAACAGCTGCATTTTATTAACTAATGTTAACAAACATTAATATGCATAAAGTAACATTAACTAATGGGACTTTATTGTAAAGTGTTACCACAGAAAGACAGAT
>NW_015528728.1:0-724 GCF_001515645.1 Sinocyclocheilus grahami
CGGTACTGTTTTGTTAGGGTTGAAGGAAGGGTGCTAGTGTTACTCTGCTGAAGGCAAAGGTGATAAAACATTGATTGAGATTCTGCAATAAAACCATCGCTGCAGAAACAGTGAGATTCAATTCCACTGCTTTTATAAACCTATACATCTCCACAGAGGGGGCCAAGTGAGGAAAATGAGTGAAACAGAAAAACAGAATGGTCAGCACACAAACGTCAGCAGCTTGTACTTTGCCATTTTCATGCACAATCATTAAAACATGTAATTTGGCATGTTATGTTATCAGTTAATGACAGGCTCTTGGTTTTATTTTTCAAAACATCTGTGTGATGAACAGAAAGAGAAAGCACACCTAAAAGGACATGCATTTGCCTGCACATGTACACATGAATATTAACTCCCACGATGCTAGAAAAACAAAGAAATAACAAGATTTCTTGTTCATTTGAGAGCTGAATGGTACAGAAGGCTAATCTAATGCCATTAAGACATTTACTCAGACTGAATTTAAGAGCATTTGATACTTTGTGGTCTAGGTTATTTAGGATTTCAAAAACAGGCTATTTTGAGCTTGAATATTAATGTGGCCATACTGAGCAAAACTGAAACTTAACGTATAATATGTGTCTTACATTGCTGTTGCTACAGTATAAAATATGTATATGTGCACACTATGCAGATTCTGTGTGTTCATAGGATATGAGGATTACTATATTTTGCTAAA
>NW_015528729.1:0-723 GCF_001515645.1 Sinocyclocheilus grahami
TTTTTTTGGTCGCTGCTTTTATGATGGCCAGTGTGTTTTATATTTTTCTGAAGGATATTATGCTAAAAATGTTGTGCTTTCTGTCTGTTTAGTAAATGCTTAAGCGCTCTACTCTGTTTGTGAAATGAGGCATCAAAACATTATGGTATAGTAGAAAAAAATTTATTTTGAATCTTGGCCTGACACTATCAGATTCAGTCTAAAATGTATTATAATTAATAATCGTAATAATAATGTTGTATGATACCAATATGGTCCCAAGTTTAAAGTGCATAAACACACCTCAAAAAAACGTCATCGTCTTAATGTTTCAAGGGTGTAAAATTGACAAAATCTCCATCCTAGAAATTGATATAGGATGTTGTATAATATATAATAATTTATGCTCAAGATCTGCATTGTTCCAAAGCCTTTATTTATTATTTTTTACCACATACAGCGATTTATAATTGAAATAAGGATGAAGTATCACTTAGAACAGGTGTTGGATGTGCCTTGAGCAGTTTTGATCATAAAAGACCTGTGGGAGAACCATATGTTCCTGTAATCCTTCGGTGACTTAAATATGCCATCTAGCCTGAAATAGCATTAATATTCAAACATGAACTGTAGAAGCATGTCAGGTTCAGCTTAAAGTGATATGAGTAAAGTGTACTAGTGTAATTGTGAATTATTTTATGCCATTGTGATTGGGGTCAGTAATGTGTGTGTGTGTGTGTGTGT
>NW_015528730.1:0-723 GCF_001515645.1 Sinocyclocheilus grahami
GGGGGGGGCATACAGTGAAAGTCAGTGGGGTCCAAAACAACTTTGACTGGACTCCATTGAAATTCATTTGAAATATTTCATTTAAAATATTTTTGTTTGTGTTCTGCAAAAAAAAGTCATAAATGTTTTAAACAACATAAAGGTGAGTAAATGATGACAGAATATAATTTTTTTGGGTGAACTATTCCTTTAATAATCCCTTTTATTTTTTAAAACCATTTGTAGTTTAATGTAAATGTTTACAAAGTGTTAAAGTATTTCAATAAGGAAAAATTCTAGTACTGCTCTCCTAATAATGAGCAAAACTTTTAAAGCATTTATTGATATAGGCTAATGCTATTATGTTGTATAAATAGACTTCCAAATCCCTGTCATCTGCCTACATACAGTATGTCCACTAAAATCTCCAGTATAATAATCTACCATAGTAAACTATGCAAAATAACAAGCACAGCCATATTTCTAATATTTGTCGATCACAATTAATTATATTATAATATAGAATATTATATATTTTAGCAATAGAAAATGTAACATTTTAGTATATTAGATTAAAATATAACATTTTAGTAACAAGTTTTAGAAGCTTTAAATACCTTTAGCAAAAAGGTGGTTCATTTGAATATTGCTTTGTCCTTTTTATAGGACATTTCTCATGATTTCCATTCACTGTGCTACACTTTAAAGGGGTCCTATTATGCTTTTTCACTTTTTCAACTTTAG
>NW_015528731.1:0-723 GCF_001515645.1 Sinocyclocheilus grahami
ATCTACCTTACAAAGGCAAAACACAGATAAAAAAAAGTTTGAATTGTATGGGGTCTCTTACACCAGTGCTTTAAAAATTGCGGGTCGTGCAAAGTGTCAGAAGGGTGGTTTGTTCATGTGGGAAATATGAAAAATATTCAATTAACAAGTTCGTTGGAGGGCATAACCTATATTTACTTATTTCTCACATGACACAACGTTTGTTGAAGGTCATAGAAATGTTTCCTGCAGCACTTTTAAAGGGATAGTTCACCCAAAAATGAAAATGTTCATCATTTACTAACCCTCATGCCTTTTTTTGTGAGTTTTTACCTGAATTTTCACAATCCTGAAAAGAAAAGTCTTATTGTGAAATAAATGTTGCAATGTTTGCAAATATTTCTCAGAAAAAGATATAAATTCAGATTTTGCTAATTACCTTTTTTTTTTTTTTTTTTACGATTATACCTCTTAGGTGGACACTACAGTGAACATGTTTGTTAATCCATCTTACATTATCTGTCCTGGGACAGACAGGTTTGGCTTAACCAAACTCAAGTTCAGACAAAAGAAAATTTATATAAATTAAAATTCAATCAAAAATGGTTTCAGTGTTGTGCAGCTGCTGTACTTTTGCTTTTGTAGGACAAGATGGTCAATGGTCAAAATCAATTAATTGGGGATGCTTTTGATTATTTAAATTTAATGGAACCATTCAAATAGAATCCAGAAAATAATGGAAAA
>NW_015528732.1:0-723 GCF_001515645.1 Sinocyclocheilus grahami
TTTTTATCAGCTGTTTGGACTCTCATTCTGACGGCACCCATTCGGCACGCTGCTGAAGATCCACTGATGAACAAATGATGTAATGCTAAATTTCTTCAAATCAGTTTAGATGAAAAACAAACAAACTCATCTACATCTGGAATGGCCTCAGGTTACATTTTCAGTGAATTTTTACTTTTTAAATGAACTTTTCCTTTAATAATTGGTGACAAAATAATAGTTCGTTTTTTTATACAGTATGTAAATTCATGACCAATCATTTTTGAAAGTAGCCACCAATTAGATAATTCCAATATATTTAAATTGCATATTTCTAGTAGAAATTGTATGCACTCAAAAAAGAAAAGCCAAGAAGTTCTCAGGTGCGTAAACAAAAACCAGGTAACAGAAATTGTCTTCACACTGAAATCATGCAATCAGACCAAAAAAAGGTCTATCAAAAATATATCTTGCTCTAAAAGAAAAGAATGGGCGGTGTCTGCTTTTAAGACACCCTGCACTTTTGTCACTTTTTCAAATGAAAAATAAGAGACATATTTTTGATAGACCTTTTTTGATCTGATTGCATGTTTCCAGTGTGCGGACAATTTTGTGTATTTCTACCCAGATAACAGATTTTTGTACAATTCAGTTAATCAAAACTATGTTTCTGTAGTTCATGAAGAGAACAGTCAGACAGCAGGACAATGTCTACATTCTACTTGAAATTTCTATTTAAAAAAA
>NW_015528733.1:0-723 GCF_001515645.1 Sinocyclocheilus grahami
AGCAAGTGATGCAATGCTACATTTCTCCAAATCTGATGAAGAAGCTATATCTGCATAATTAGTTTCATTCAAATTGGCAAGGGTGAACTCGCCTCCCGTCTCTATCTCTGTCTGTGTGCGCAGCAGACACAGGTCGTAGTCGTTGTTGTCCAGCGAGAATCGCGGGTGCGGGTTTATCTGCAGTGTGTGGTAGCGTTTTCCCTGAGACGGATCCGAGACGCTCACGCTGTCAACCACCACGATCCAGTCCGACTCCAGCTTCATGCCATATCTGCCAAACGAGACGAACACAGAGATGAGCGGCGTGAGAATCCCCTCAGCATCTGTCGTCTCATACTCACTGTATGAAGCAGTGGGCGGCAGTGATGACCCAGCGAGGGCTGACGATGGCTCCTCCACACACGTGTTTGCCCCGATAGTGTAAACTGGTCTGCCAGCCCCACTGACCCTTCACAGCCTCCGTACCGCCGACAATACGCGACCCACGAGACCCAGCGTTCATTGCTGCGGAGCAATCTGGGAGACAAAGACCAGGTAAATCGAGTTCACTTGGACAGGAACAGAGCATGCTGCGAAATACACGGCAAAAAAGGCTTCTTACTTAGTATCTTAGTATCTTGTTTCCAGTCAAAATATATAAAAAATCTTAAATTAAGATGCATTTAATAGATAAGCAAAATTACATAATATATGTGAGCCTGCAGCACAAAAGCAGTGTTAAGT
>NW_015528734.1:0-723 GCF_001515645.1 Sinocyclocheilus grahami
AACAATAAATGAACACTACTTTAGTTACAATATACAGTAATTAACAGGTAACACCTGAAGCCCTCTATAATAGACATAAACACATTGATCAGCCACAACTTTAACTAGAACACCACCTCTGGGAGCCTGCCTTCACATTCTGTTGCCATCTCTTCCATTTCTGCAGGTAAACAACACAAAAAAAGATGATTAATTAGATCAGGTATCATTCTTCCACTGCTCTAAATTTCATTTCTGATTCTCACGTCCCCAGATGCTTTCCACGGTGAAGAGGTGTCATCGTGAGACTAGTTTTATTTTGCTGAAATTCATGTCAATATTTCAGAGTCTATGTGGTCTTTGTAAATACCTGTTCATGTTAAGAGTGTTACAAAGTGTTCTGAGTGTTAGAAAGCTATATAATCATTGCTCATTTTCCACTTAAGAAAAGGTGCATCATTAAAGTATGTCAGCAGGTGTTTTAAAAAATGTATTTTATAGTCTAATAAAAATAAAAAAAATCTGATGTATGTAATTTAGAATTAAATAACCCAGATTTTTCTTCTTCTTTGTTATTTCCTATATTAATGTTTGCGCTTGGAGCAGAAGTGAACCATGTGTTCATAAGTTCTGGTGAAAATGTCCATATTCACTGTAATAATGCTGAACATTCTGATTGGCATTCTTATTCTGTTTGGTTTAGTGAACCAGTGCACAAGAAGAAAAATTAAAGCAAGCAAACAA
>NW_015528735.1:0-723 GCF_001515645.1 Sinocyclocheilus grahami
GTTGAATTCAGGTTGTAGCATCAGTGACAATTTCTCTGAAAAGATAAATTTTTTGGCAACAGCAAGAAAAGCATATCAAAACACACTATTGAGCAGACTAAAATATATCATACCACTATTTTATTTATTTATTTATTTTACAATGTAACTCTAATAATACATGCAAATTACCTGCGTGAAAAAAAAAAACTTTGAAAAAAAGTGTTTCAGGCACCTGATAAATTCAAATGATTAAAATGTACAAAACAAGTATAGAATCAAAGCATTTCATTATGGATGTGGCTAATGCTTAATAGCCTACCTTATTTGAAAAGGCATGAATAATGACTTCAATAGCGAATTCAAGCGAATAAAAACATGTTAGACTGATTTATTAGAATGTCAAACAAGCATACAATAATCAACATACTTAAAACTACGCACAAACGTATGTATGTAGCCAGTATGAATAAATGAACCAATGCATGGTGTGTTCTGAAGCTGAAATCCGACAGTTGCATTGCAAATGTTATCCTTTCATTGTGCAGAATATGTGCATCTCAAAAAATCCAAAGAGTAGCTTTAAACGAAGATACTATTGAATACATTTGTTTGTTTTTGGCACTTTTTTGAAATTGTTTGTGGTAACACTTCTGTGTCTCTGGCAGTAGTGATTTTATTTTATTTTCACTTGTGAACGAATAAGTGTTCTAGAACAAAGTTACTAAGTGAACGAACTGTGGA
>NW_015528736.1:0-723 GCF_001515645.1 Sinocyclocheilus grahami
CTATTATTACACTTAATAAGGTGGCAAATAGGCTTGGCAATAATACTGCCCTTGTTGATATATGCACATGTTTGTAATCACTTTTTTTATCATTAGAGCTCACCACTTAGTTATGAGAATATTAATGCAATGTATGCTACACTCGAAATCACGATACAGCAGCATTTTCTGTGTATAGTGCAGTAGGGAGTAGCCCTATATCTGCTATCACAGTAGCTTATCACTGCGTAAAGTGCATGTAAAGATCTCTGGTTTAAACAGTCTGATCCTGCTCCACAACTCGGCTAAGGCCATTTAAACACTCTGACCTGCAGGAGATACAATCAGAGAACACTCTTATCAAATAGATGGGCCCCTGTCATCACACAACCTCTCGAACCTTGCCTCAAGACTGTTGGAAGACTTGCCGCAAACTGTTGAATCACCATTCAGCTGAAGGTTACTACCAGATCAATCATTGCGCTGATGTTTGTTGGTATCTGTATCATCAGAGGTCTCACAGCCTGCTTAAAGATCTGTCCTGAAAAAAAATCACAGAAATCATAAAATACCTTTTCTGCTAAATTCTTGTGCTCAAAGATATGGTTTGCACCTGCAATAAATGATTGGACAATATTTTGTTTGAATAATTTAAACTACTTTGAGTGGTCAAATAAAAATTCTACATTTATTCTACAAAAATGTATTTATGGGTCAAAGATTGTCCCATTAAGATATTATCAG
>NW_015528738.1:0-723 GCF_001515645.1 Sinocyclocheilus grahami
TTATCTCATCAATGTATGGAATGTGAGTTCACAAACTGAACAAGCTCAAACAACAACAACCAAAAGCATGAATTAATCTGACCTCAGGGTCATAGCAACTAAATAATAAGGAATAATGGGAGAGAGACATTCTGATGTCTCTGGACGTAAACCACTGCTATTTTGAGATGTCTTTGCAATTCATTTCACAGGGCTTTTTTACGATACACTTTAAGACTGTCAGCACATCAAACAGGATTAGACTGTGAAATGCTGTATTACTGAAAAAATAAATTATCATCCCCCTACTAACACATCTAAAACGGTTTATGCATCTATACATATAAAGTCTATATATAAAAACCAACCACTTGAGGCTGTTACAGTGATTTTACCTCAGGTTATTACACACAATGTGGTGTGCGTTAGTGATTTTGCAGTGACCATTTATGAAACACTACAACAGCAATATAATAAGACACTTTTCAATTATGTTCAATAAACAGGCAAATATATAAATAATAATTAATCATAATAAAATCTTAATAAAATTTGGCCGATTAACTTGAATGTGCAGGTGGGAAGGGTGCATTCGTTAGCACAACTACTCAATATCCAGTTTTGTAAATTTCTGCTGTGTTTATTGTTGGTTTGTGGGGGCTAATTAGTAATTAAATAGTTATGACAATGTAATTAATGCATGTTAATGCAATCCATTTTTATACTATATATATATATATATAT
>NW_015528739.1:0-723 GCF_001515645.1 Sinocyclocheilus grahami
CACAGGCATGGTGTTACAGACTTGCTTCTCCAGACACCAGAGGATCCTCACAAAACATGATGGACAAGAGGTTCAGTAACAGTAACTGTTACTGGAAATAACACAGTAATAGTGTTATTTCTGAATACAGCCTATAGCTGTAAATATATAGGCAGTAAACACAGACACTTATGCAACCACTAGCGAGCTTAAGAAATTACAATCAGTGGCTCATCCACTCTAAGAAAACTTTGAGCGGCGCAATGTACTATATTAACATGAAGGATATTTTCGTATTGATTTTTTCACAGGTGTTTACCTGTATTTGGAATTATGCATTGTGTTGTGTTTGAGGGTTAAAAGAAATGTCCATAAATTTAACCGATAACATCCTGGAAGAAATAACCAGTAGCTGTTCCATTTTTCAGTTGATTTCTTCCTTACAGTCTACACACATCTCATAAACAAACCAGATCGATTTCAGTAGAATTCATGATTGCTAAAAGCTTCAGCCCATATTTCAACAGGCCTGACATTAGTCCGCCGAGAGTGGACAGCATCTTTGTGGGACACGTCCTTTGCATGTCAAACCTGAAATTGATTTTCCCAGAATGCTTTGTAATGTTGCCTTCTCTCAGCCCTTTTGTGTGTGCTGGCTCTGATGAAAGAAAGCAAGCAAAAGCGATGGCATGTTTACTAGCAATCTCAGAATTGCGCCTATTCTAAGAGTGATTTACAGTTACT
>NW_015528740.1:0-723 GCF_001515645.1 Sinocyclocheilus grahami
TCTCTCTCTCTCTCTCTCTCTCTCTCTCTCTCTCTCTCTGCAGTAAATCGTGTTCAGTGAACTTATTCATTTGAGGCAGTGCAGTCTTCCTCCTATGATACACAGCATTGTGGATCCGACTCACACCAGTGCATTCAATTTGCCATCAACATCCATTCACCTGTTACACAAACATACTTGGCACTCACACATAAACTGTATTTTTTCCAGACAATTACCTTTTGTGGAACAAAAATATCACTTTTTGTCTTCTCTCTCACACACACTACCCTAATGCAGTAAAAGGCCATTTTTACTATGTTGAATTTGGCCATAAGTAAATTCTGCATAATAAAATGTAGCTCTTTTGATTTGAAAAAAGTATTGGATTGTTGTGCATGTTTGATATTTGAACCAATGCAGTAAAAGTAACTTTGACAGAGGTCATATCTGTGCATTATCTTTGGACGGAGTGGCCAAAAAGCTGTTGCATCTGAATATTTAATTATGTTATTAATAAGGTATGATGGCTTATGGGATAGATGTTGGGTTGTAGTTGTAGTTGTGTTTACAGCTCTTTTTAGGGTTCTTTGTGCTGTTTTGTGTTAAATAATCCTTCTTTTATTGAAGATATTTCTAAACATAGGAGCAGTACACAAGTACAGATACTGTACAGTACTTATGTACAAGTACTTGGAAGAAAGTGACTTGCTTTTAATTGTTACTCTGCTATCTTTGCTAAAA
>NW_015528741.1:0-723 GCF_001515645.1 Sinocyclocheilus grahami
AATAATAATAATAATAATAATATATTATTATTATTATTATTATTAAACACATCTTCATAACAAAATTACTAAAATGTAACTGAATGAAAATGAAAACTGAAAATATAAAAATAGAAGTTAATTCAAAATATTTATAAAACTATAATATTACGTACATAGTACTAAAATAACACTGCTACAGACATTTTAAATCTCTGATTCAATGATTCAAAAATACGCATCTGAATTATATTTATATGCTTTTCTCCAAAGCATCTCGTAGTGCATTCGGTGTACAGATTTCAACATTAACAAGTTGTGACGCGTTTTTCTCAAAAACCATAACAAAACTGAACATTGCAATTTTCCATCTCCTCATTATACCGCCTGCATTTAATTATTTGTCAAGACTCACACAACATCATCTCAGGACGTCTCAGGATGATTTTAAGAGAGAAACAACAAACTGCAAACAGAAACAAGGTCAGTCTGAATCAATGAGGCCACCGTAAGTGAGCAGATCTTTACTATCAGCAATTTATGACTGAATTATTTCATCCCAGCAGGATTATGAAGACGCTTCAATCTGAAGCTCCTCTTAATTAACACGGTAAGTGACCGCGGTGAGTAACGTCAGTCACGCTCATTGTTTCTGGTGTAATGGATCACACGTGGTCACCGCTGAGATTAGAATTAGACGAATGAAGAAACGACAACAGAAACGAAAAGATTCGATCCTGACAG
>NW_015528742.1:0-723 GCF_001515645.1 Sinocyclocheilus grahami
TAAATGCTTTGGTCCCATTTTCAGATTGATGCAACTAAGAACAAACACTTGCAGTGAGCAGATCGTATGAAGTACCTTTGTTAATGGCACTCTAGAAGCTTGGCAAACAGCCAGGGTCCTGAGATGCAAAACGTAGCACAATGAACACAAGACCAAACAACTAAATTTTCCCAACCAGAGAAATTAAAAAACCCTGTTTACACTGCGTACACATTGATCACGAGATGTTCACACATAAAGTGTCTGATTACAGGATTTCAAACAACAAAGCATGGCAGTAAAAATCCTATGGGTTCGGTTCACTATGAACAAGGGATACATGAACTGAAGAAATGTCTAACTTGAATGCACTTTGGATAAAAGCATCTGCGAAATGTGTAAATGTAACTAATATAATCTTTTGTGATTCTGATTTTAATTTGAGAAAGCCGCACCACTGCCAGTGAATCAGTTTTATTCAACCACATTTCAGTGCACGCATTCTTACATGTGCTTCAGTAAGTCTTGAAAATAAACATTAATCAGTATACAGATAAGCAAAAGCATTGTCTCATCACCTAGATTTTGAAATTCATTGCATTTTTGGTTGCTGTTGTCAAGAACATGAACTAATGAAATAGTTAAAGTCATATTATTACTTGCAACATCCTGGTTACATTTATACAGGAATGATCCAAATTCTGTACGTAATTGTCTATTTTAAGAATAAAGACTTACAAAAAA
>NW_015528743.1:0-723 GCF_001515645.1 Sinocyclocheilus grahami
AAAAAACAAAAATATAATAAAAATAATACATTCTAAATAAATGTAACAAATAAATTATTTAAAAAGATAAAAATTAGATAACAATCAATAGATAGTTGAATTAAAAAAATGTAACCAGGATAGTTAAGGAATATCAGTATAGTGCTGTCACAAAAGGTCTGCACAATGATGTTGATCTTTCTTTCATATCAGGTCTACATATAACAAAATCCCTGTGTGTACATAGTTAGACCTGCAGAATCCAGTTTATCCCTAGCTGAACCTTCTGAATATGTGCAAAACCTATATTTCTAAAACTGAACATTGGTTTATTTTTGTTCCAGCTTCTTTCATCCCTCCCTTCCAGTTCTTAATCTCCCCTCATCTCGAGACACAGGGCAACAGGTGATGCTTGGAAATACTTCACACGGCCTCGTTTGCACTGATGGCAGATTGCAATCAACAGGTCAGATGAATAATTAAAGAGGAAAAAGGATGGAGGGGACGGAATGATGAAGAGGGGATGGAATGATTATAAGCATTGTACCAAACACAGGTTTGAGCTTTGAAGGAATATCCTCGTCAACACCACCATCATCATCACCTTCGTCCATCTTAATGATTGGTGTTTGTATGAATAATGCTTCCTCTCAGCTAATCAGGAGTATGCATGAGTACCCTCGCTTCTCAAGCATTTAATCAGGCCTAATCAGCGTTAAAAATCCGCTCGCCTTCTACTAGTAT
>NW_015528744.1:0-722 GCF_001515645.1 Sinocyclocheilus grahami
ATTTGTGGTGTTTATTTCTTTTTTTTTATCTATTATATTTTATTTAATTTTTTCTGTATTCTTTTTTTTTAACCACTCTGTGGTTTTTATGATTTATGAATTCATTTTGATTTGTTTTGATAAATGTCAAATGTAATGCCTAAACCTAACTGTGAAGTAATATTAGACTGGAACTTTCAAGATAGGCCACACATAAAATGTAAATGTAGCTAAAATTATTTTTGTTTTTAGGGAAAACAAGGGGAACCTGGATTAGATGTAAGCATTTATTTATTTATTTATTCATTCATTCATTAATACATACATCACGATGTAATTTTTATTTTATTTTATAAATATAAATAGGGTTTTCCTGGCATTAAGGGAGATAGGGGTGATCGTGGAGAGAGAGGAGAGAAGGTACTGCATCATATTTACCTCTGGCTATCAATGAAGCTTTCATACATGTTCAAAAAACATGACATTTATTTATTTACTGACTGTACATAGTCCTTTACTTAAAATTATCTTGTTGATCCTCCTGTTCACAGGGAGATCGCGGTCCTGTTGGAAAGAGAGGGCTCAAGGGAAAGAAAGGCGAACAGGGGCCACCGGGTCTGGACCAGCCCTGTCCCGTGGTGCGTGTAATAGCTACTTTTCAGATGTTTATATGTGTTGATGCGTTACAGATTCATACAGCTGAAAATCCGGTGAAAAAACATACCGGGTAATTCTGTCAGGAA
>NW_015528745.1:0-722 GCF_001515645.1 Sinocyclocheilus grahami
GTTCCAAAGCCTGGGGCAGCAATACAGAAAGCACCATCTCCCCTGAACTTAAGCCTCGACTCAGGGGTAAACAATAGATCCTGGTTGGAAGACTGAAGGGATCTGGTGGATTGATACTCAGTCAATAACTCCGAGAGATAAGAAGGGGCCAAACCATTTAGAGATTTATAAACGAGGAGCAAAATTGTAAAATCCACTCGAAAACTAACAGTTTACTGCCCTCACTATGTGTACACATACATAGCTATCCAGCAAGCTTAACACTCCTCCAACAAAGACTTGAGACAACAACTGAATCCAAGTGCAATTTAATGGAAGCGGTGTAAAACTCCAAAAAACAACGACAGAAGCATAGATGAGCATAAGCAACTTCTAACACA
This sequence comes from Sinocyclocheilus grahami, assembly GCF_001515645.1. Classification (NCBI taxonomy): domain Eukaryota; kingdom Metazoa; phylum Chordata; class Actinopteri; order Cypriniformes; family Cyprinidae; genus Sinocyclocheilus; species Sinocyclocheilus grahami. The sequence continues at coordinate 381 of NW_015528745.1, forward strand.
TCAATTTTCAATGATAAATAGCACAGCATACATAGCAATAGCATAAACAACATTACGGGGCACACATCTTACATTTCCTTTAGTATGCAAATGATCACACAAGTTTTAAAATACATCATTATTGAAAGATTCTTAACAATAAATACTTGGATTAGGGGATTCCAACAACCTGAAGAGTACTAGTCTAACACACACACACGTATACTCATCTAACATCTCCAAATATAACAACACAACCTACAACAAACCGACAGTGTCTTTTCCAAGAATAAATTAAGTGTGGATGGAGATTGGTACCGTCTGTGTGCCCTCTCAAACACCTCACAACATAATGGCTGAACA
>NW_015528746.1:0-722 GCF_001515645.1 Sinocyclocheilus grahami
ATGGAAAATTACCAGTAAACTTCAATTTCATTGTGTTTCTCACACGAAGCTATAATATGACTTTAGAAGATACTTCTATAGAGATTTTTTTGTCTTGTTTGTTGTTGTTTGGAAGCAGAAATCCTTGTATGGAAAGCAGAAAATGTCTAACATCTTATGATGTGCATCATGAAAAAAGTAAAATAGTAAAGGTTTGGAATGTGCAAGATTTTCATTTTGGGGTGAAATACCTAATAGTAACCTCAAACCTAATAGTGTTCTAGGTTAGTTCCCCATGTTGCACCAGAGATTGCTTTCCAAAGTCTTTGGTTTAATGAAAAATGCAGCAATTGGCGGTAAAGTTTGATTACAGTATTGTAAGGATTCTTGGAATAAGAAGTCTTATTCTGCTGATTGTGCTGCTGATACAAATGTACGGCTTTCAAGGAAATGTTTTTCAGCGCATCAAATTTATCAAAGCATTAAAAGCAGTGGGAAAGAAAGGGGAACAAAGATCTAGGTGACTTTGTCCTGTGCAGCCAGGAGTATGGCGCTTTTATTCCTGCATAAAGTACAATGATAACCGTCTACTCTTTTATTAGCACAGCAGGTTTGTTAGCCACTACAAAAGCAGTTGTGAAAGACACTTATTAGAGACTGGGAATATTTTATTTGAGTGGTGTGACCGCTAACATACCTATACTCTCACGCAGCGCGATAAAGAATAAAACCGAGTCGCTGGT
>NW_015528747.1:0-722 GCF_001515645.1 Sinocyclocheilus grahami
ACTGTCTTATGCTATGCTCTGTTTGTTATTTGTTCTATTTTCATTTTTTTTTAAAAAGTCAACTTTGATCCCTTCAGTCAAATCACTGCTGTTGCCCGATCCTTCCATAAAAGATACTCAATAAGTCAATTTCTGTAATTATTATGATTATTATTTTTTCCCCATATTTTCCATCCAAGGTTTTTCTTCCTATAATTTCCTACTCTGTCACATTTTTTTAATGAGGTAGACTCACTTGTTTGTTTAACTACTAATTTAAAAAAAGATTCTTGAAGCAATATTACTTTATTTTTTATTATTTGTTTATTTTCATTTTTTTTGGAAATGTTGGAAATGTGTTTGTACAAAATAATTTCTGTTTGCTTAAACAAACAAATGAACGAACGAACGAACAAATAAATAAATATTTGTAATATTTTTTTGTTTTAATTTAAGTTTTAAAAGGTTAATTTATATTTAAATTCTACTTTCCATAAATGTCCATGCCTGCAAATTATTTCAACTTGTTAGTGTATACAACTTTTGTATCTCATTGAATTAAGATACACTATATAGTAAATTAAATTAAGTAAATTACATAAAACAATGTGATTAAAATGTGGCAAAAAATATAACTGACTCACTTTGTCATTAACCTACTGTATGAAAAGGACATACATTTCCTTTAAAGGGGTCAAATGATGCAATTTAAATTTTTTCTTTCTCTTTGGAGTGTTACAAGC
>NW_015528748.1:0-722 GCF_001515645.1 Sinocyclocheilus grahami
TCTTATAAATCGTGTGAGATCTGGTGAAGCAAAACATATTTACTTCAGAAGCAAAGATAATACAACTTGTTTTCAGAAAATGCATCTTAATGTTTTTCTTGTTTTAAACATGTCTAACAATACTGCATAGTTCAACCAAAAATACAAATCCTGAAATCAATAATTAATTTACTCACCCTCATGCCATTCCAAACCTCTATGACTTACTTTATTCCATATAAGACAGAGATAAGGTTATGTAGAGCAATAGTGACCAATGGCCTTGGTCACCATTCACTTTAATTTACATAAATAGAAAGAAAATGGCAACTGAGGCTGTCATTTTGCAATTTGCCAATGGTCCAAGTAAAACAAACATAATTAAAGGAAAAAATCTAGGCTCACAATCTTAAACAATTTTGCTTCTTGAGTGCATTTTTCTTGTTTTGATGTATTTCATTTGGCTTTGTTTTTCTACTTTGTTTTGTACACAGGAGATATACAAAATGAGACAGACAGACAAATGAAGTGAAAAGAGTAGGCTTTTGGATATACTATACAGCTTGGCGCCAGATCGATTGACAAATGTTCAGGAAAGATGAGCAATATGAACGAAAAGGTTAAGGTTAGGACCTCAGAACATCATCATCCCAGCCTTATAGTGGAGAGCCATTGCTTCAGCCACTAAAAAAAAATGTCATTTCAAATTTTCTTTTCCCTCAGCAAGACAGTTACTAAGCACC
>NW_015528749.1:0-722 GCF_001515645.1 Sinocyclocheilus grahami
AATGATTCCCTTTGAGCTAAATTGACCTGTTTCCCTTACAAGTACTAATATAAAAATAAACACCTGTAAAAAATCAAGATGGAAAATTAATTCATAATAATAAAGTACATTGGGCTGTATTTTTTACAGGCTTTTTTTAGAGTGTGTGTATATATTGGGCTGTCTTTTCAGCAGGCCAATAAATTGAAAATTGCAGCTGATTTACATGTAACTTCTAATCCATCACATTGTAAATACATGTCAAGAACACTGCATTGTGGGAAATTGTACTCCTCCCAGGATGATCGGCTGTATACTGAACAATTTCCAGCTCATCATCTGGATATTCTATAGATTTTATGAAAATGTACATACTGTACTCGATATATTGCATTCTGCAAATATATCTTTAGTAGTATGCACTATGCCATTGCAAACATTCCCAGAGAGAGGAGAAAAAGACAACAGGAAAGGGGGTGGGGAATGTAGTGGAAAACGGAGAAAAAGAAGAGACATACAAGGGGAAGGGGAGGAAAGGTAAACAGTGAGAAACATACAAATCAGAGAGGAGTGAATGTCTGGATCAAGGTCAGAGTGTCATCCTGTTGTGGATATGTTTGCCAAGACACGATCTCCCAGGAGCCCAAAGGGGCGGACACCGGACCAGCAGGCAATGCTGGCAAGGTGTAGATAACAAACACACGGTCAGAAAGGGTCACCTGCAGGACGGAAGACCTCAAGAG
>NW_015528750.1:0-722 GCF_001515645.1 Sinocyclocheilus grahami
TTGTACAGTGTCCCAACTTTTTTGGAATTGGGTTTGTACAATTATTAGGCCATGTAGGCTATGTAATTTATTTTAGGATGTCATGAGTAGCTCCTAGAAAGCATCATGTTTCTGGATTTTATATGCCTTTTGTACATCTCGGAAACAGAAACTGTCTGGCAGGCAACTGAACAGGTTTGAGTCATGACGCATCTTTTAGGAAATGAAAGTAGGCTACGCTGCATACTGAGCTAGTGAGAAACGTCGCTGTCCCCGTCCGTGTATTTTTCCACAATCTACAAGTAAAAGGATGTCCGAGATGAGGTGAGTGCCTTTTCTAAATAGGAACTAAAGTTTTGTCTGACTTGATTATCTGAAACTAAATGAAAAACGGTAGGCTAATCAAAGGCTGGAAAGTTTTGAAATCTGGCTTGGAAGACCTGAGGAAGGAGTGTTAGAACAGAAATCTGCTCGCGGTCGAGTTTCAATTAAGTTTGTCGTTTAAACAACTATTCAGGTTATAGGCTACTTCAATCTCAGTTCCCATAATAACAGTAGCCTACTGTGGTAAGAAATAAGAACTTGAGCATAAAAAAAGAAAAAAAAATATGCCGTAATAAATTATATGTCAAGTTTATGATATGGTAATGAATGTTGAATAAAAGAGTGTCGTTTGAATCAGTAGGCTCTCTTGCTCCATTTGATATAACAACCACACAAGGTTTTTTTATTTTTTTATTTTT
>NW_015528751.1:0-722 GCF_001515645.1 Sinocyclocheilus grahami
CTGGTTTGTAGTGCAAACAGTTTTGCCGTTTACTGCACTTTGTTACTCTTCTCGTTATGAGGGTTTAACTGTAGGATTTTTTCCTAGTGTGATTTATATCAGTGTATGTTTCTCATTTGCATTGGTCAACTGAAGGAATCACTATGCAAATTTGAGTAAGGAACAGAGCAGCATATCACTTGGGCAAAGATGCGAAGGGTAGATTCTAGGTGGCTGTCAGCAGCATGCCGCCTGCCTCTTCCCCTGATGACTAAATAACCAATTTATAGTGCAGCAGCCTAATTATACTTGTCCTGAAAACTTCTGTGAATGTTAGTGCGCATGTGTTTGTGTGTGTTTACATGTTCCCAGCATGCTGTGTTTGATAACGCTGACCTCTTATGTATGGTCCGGTAAAGAACATTTACATGGTTCGCATTTAACACGTACATATATTTTCCAAACACAATGAGATATGTTGTTGAACTTGCTTATAGTGAGTAAAAACATGCTACATCTCAGAGAAAATACAGTAGCTGTAAATATTATTTTAACAATTAATGAACTAAAATATTTTAATATTAATTATTAAAATGTGTTTATTTAAATGAAATATATAGCATATCAAATATAATCTAAATTATATATATATATAAATCATAAAAATGTTAATGTGATGTTATAATATTCTAAAGGAAATACACAAATTAAATAATAAAGGTAAAGTAATAGATATATTTAAT
>NW_015528752.1:0-722 GCF_001515645.1 Sinocyclocheilus grahami
GTATGGGTCACCATACTTGGCCACATGTCACATCACTTTCACTTAGTAACTTTACTTGACATTTCAGCTAGCTAAGTAGTACATCCATGTTTATGTTCATTTAAATGTATACCATATTTTTTTCCCAATTAATATAACAAACAACCAAACAAATATATCAAACAAAACCAGTGGGTTATCATTTGAGAATAAACTGTCAGACATGTCATAAACTGTGGACTCACATCAATGGCATCTCGTTCAAAAATCCTGAGTTGGAGAAAGAGCTCTAGTTTGATCTTCCGTTCCTGAAACAGTTCCTCCATCTGAGCCTGGGCCTCATCCAGCTGCTGCAGGACGCTCTCGATGTGAGCCATAGAGCTGTTATGAGGAGTCTTATTGCTGGAGATTGCAGAGTCTCTGCAGGCAGAAAAAAGAGCATGCACGAGTATGAGAGACAACATCTGCTACAGAATATATACCATACAACTTCAAAAAAGCATCTTCTTACTACAGTTTAGTCTATGCAGATTAGGACATGGGTCATAGATAAACTCCACAGGAAATAGCATTGCAATATCAACAGTGATTGAAGATAATAGAAGTGTAGACATATAACTGAAAAGTGCATGTGTTATTGAGTGTAACACATTTACTGATGTTTCAGGATGGACTTTCCAAAACATGTTTAATTACACATTTGTAAGGTGTCCGGGGTGTGCGTGGTTTTGTAGCCCGCTAAA
>NW_015528753.1:0-722 GCF_001515645.1 Sinocyclocheilus grahami
ACACACACACACACACACACACACACACAGTATATACTTCATTCTGACATCAGTGATCTGTCTGAGCAAATACAACAGTTCACATGCAGTTACTTAAAGAGCTCTTGGGCGTAAAAGATGAATGATCTGAAGCATCTGCTGGGTCAAAGGTGTTCAGCGTTCCTCGTGCTCTTGTCGTCTCTTACAGGCCTTTTCCACACATAAATAAAATGACATCAGTAAAACAACATGCTGAATGAGGCAATATTAATGAACACATACTGTGATGTAAGTGATGACTGATAAATTTAACAAAATAAAATGCCATTTATTTCTCCATAAAATGTATCATACAGCTCAGCAGCATGTCTGATGCTCTAATGTTCTTTGACCTTATAAAACCTAAATGCTGTTGAATTGGTAGTGAATAAATCCACCTGTTGCTGTTTTTGAACTGATGTCACTCTGCTCTTGTGGTGTTTATTTAATTTCATTTAATTTCATTTTATTTTAATGGCCTTCTTTTCCCATTGAGGTTCAAAGTGTGACATTTGAGGTCATGTGTGTTGGCTGTGAGGCAGAGACATTTTCAGGACACAAAACCAAACGCTGCTTTCTTCAGCATGAAAAACAAAATCCTGGAAAAACAATCCTGTTGTTTTTGTAGAGAAAAACAGCTGTGATTAACAGAATAATTCTGTAAAAATACAGTACAAATTTAAATATATTTGCAGAACAATTTT
>NW_015528754.1:0-722 GCF_001515645.1 Sinocyclocheilus grahami
AGCTTAAGGCTTGAATATCTCTGTTCATTTCCAGCTGCCAGATATTTGTTCTTGTTTTAAGAATAAATACAACTTTAAACTTGTCCAGGCTTTGTTCTGCATTCACATCTCCAAGTTATCTTGATTAATGGATGTTAAGGTATTTGTACTGGAAGACAAAAACAGAGGAAGATATTCATTTTTTTGCAGTGCATGCAACATTTAATGCCACGACTGCATGAACTGAAGACGTTCTGCTCTGATTTAAGAGCTTTTTAGGCTTTAATCATTTGTGGAAGTGTGAATGAAGTCTTTCTCAGACCTGCAGAAACCCAGTAAACATTAGCATCATGTGACCGTCTCTCTCTACACAGATTCCTCTAGAGCTCACCTTTAACGGCCTGCTGGCTCCCAAAGAGCCCGTCATACTCAAGCTGACGCCGCGACAGTGAGCCACAACACCACATCACGAGTGACCGAAGAAGAATCATGTTTAAGGGTTTTGCTTTGAGACGATAAGACCAGAAGAAATATGAACATCTGTGGAAATTACAATAAATTTGATTTAAGAGATTGAAGTCTGCAGAAATGTATCTGATGTGTCACAATTGACAAGTTTTATTTTCACTGTACAACACAAGCTCTTGCACGCTATTCATTAGTAAGGATGAAACATACAAGTTTAAAAGTAAATTAGCCTTTTAAACGAATGTGGCGTGATTAATCTCCAAAAATGTAAAAAA
>NW_015528755.1:0-721 GCF_001515645.1 Sinocyclocheilus grahami
GGTTTGCCAACCGCCATAAAACGTCAAAGAAGAAGAAGAAGAAGAGTTCAGACAGACATGGCGCTGCGAGGACTGAATGCTTGCGCTCGTATTATGCTGACCGATTCATCCAGAGCTGCAGTGCTTCGAGGAGCCATTAAATCAGACTGCTTAAAATGTCGACATGGAGGTAATATGCTCACAACTTTGGTATCCGTTTAAGCTGGCTTTAGCCAACAAGCTGAGAACACACTGTAGAAAGTGGCGTTAAAAAGTAAAGGCCATGGTCATTAAGAAGTAGATGAGCTATTCTAGCATAAACATGCACACCCCTAAGTGTAGAGAATATATATCGACTTGATTACAACACTGTTGTTCTCACAGATGAAAATGTATGAGGACTGAATTATTTGTCACTGTCCCCCTTCTTTTCATGTGTTCCTTGCCGTTTTTATTTACATTATCTGTCTGTGTTACTGTCCTGCTGGAAATAACCCTAAAACGCCAAACCCTAAGTTTGCTTCCCAGCCTGATCAGGTAAAAAGTGCCCATAACCAGCTAAAAACCAAATGAGCTTGTTTCAATTTTTGTTCAGCTGGGTTTAAATGTGATGAAGGTAGTCAAACAAATGACAGCTTCTCTGATACAGCTTAACATTTGGGTTCCCTCTAGAGCTTTCACAAGACATCACCGTTATGGGAATTACTTCCTTTCCAACCTTTCTGAAGACCTATTGGCTCAC
>NW_015528756.1:0-721 GCF_001515645.1 Sinocyclocheilus grahami
TGCTACTAGCCACTACTAGAATATATACTAATAATTATCGGAACAATTGCAAAAAATAAGACGAAATAAATGAAAATAATACGGAATATATGTTGACATGGCTTGCCATAGGTTTGCTCTCAATAGTGGGGCATCTAGAGGTACACTGCCAGTGCCTGCCCTTCACATGAGCCCTTTGCAAAGAGGTCACTCAGATACACACTGGATGGACTGATACAGACGCTGCAAACGCACCTGTTGCTCTCTGTTCAGCGCACTGGTTTATTAAAGTGTCATCTGAGCGCGCGCGCGAAGCAGAAGAGGATTCGCGCGAAGAAAAAGAGAGCACCTGGGCGACGTCACTCTGCCCTACTTTACTCAGAACTCCACGAGCGATTTGTACTTCCTCAAACGGCTCAATCACTGAAGCGAGCAGGCGTCTCAGAGAAAAGTCCGCTTCTTCCGGAGGAGAGGTAAGAAGTTAGCAGCGCTTCGTTGTTGTTTTTTTTGGATCGAATATTGTTTGGTCGTGACGGAACTTTGGTGATGATGCGTTTTAGTGCGTTTGACTCATTTTCTTCGCTGCTTTTTCCCGATTGATGCGCTGAACGGATTCGAGCGACGACCGCGGAGGCAGTCTGTGTTTTTAGACACATTAGACTTTAATCCTTCTTCTCCTCAGTGGTTTTTTATGACTTTTTATATTTTCCAAAAAAAGCTTAAACATATCTTTAGTCTGTTA
>NW_015528757.1:0-721 GCF_001515645.1 Sinocyclocheilus grahami
CTTTCTTTCTTTCTTTCTTTCTTTCTTTCTTTCTTTCTTTCCAATCCAATAATCTAAAGAATTTATAATGTAACATAACCTTTTTTAAATCTCATTATAATCAAGAGTGTACACAAACTAAGATGAGATGTTTAAACATTTACTTTGTTCTTTTTGTGCAGTCTTCCTCAGTTGTGCTAATTTCTTTAAAGCCACTACATGGCTGCAGCAACAGGAACGGCAGCTCTGAGAAGAATTTAAACTACCACACTTGTCATGTGCAACATGCAGTTCCCACCTGTGGATTCAGTGAAAATACATCAAAAATACCAGTGTGAAAGTAGAACAGTTATTTTTGTTTCGTTCCAGGTGTCTTTACAACTCCTCTAATACGTTCAGGTGTTCATATCTCTCTCACGTTCGCCAGATTGACCCAGCTGGAAGACCAACTCAAGTACAGCTGAATGGGAGGTTTTGAGATCTCTCATATCCATGCTTTATTTGTTCAGTATTGTCTGGTGAGCCAGTCTAATGCAACTCTAACCCTCATTATTTTGGCATACGGCATCCAAGAGATGTAGAATTCGCTTGGATGGAGGTCATCAGATGAGATGAAGCCCTCCAAAAACCCCAGAAGAGTGGAGAAACAAAAGCTCAAGGGTTTGTGAGCTGATGAAGGTAACATTTGGAAGATTTATGAGCAAAGTTTCAAAGCAAATTCATAAAATAAGTGGATTTAAGT
>NW_015528758.1:0-721 GCF_001515645.1 Sinocyclocheilus grahami
GAGAGTGTGCGCGTGGAAGAATGTTGAACAGTGTTAGAGACCCTGATATGGACCAGTGTGTTTGATGTTTACAAAGCCTGATTGTTGAAGATTTCTGCCTTTTTTTCTGGTTGTAAAGAAAACCTGAATGAATAAATTTATTCTTTACACATGCTTCTACTGAACTTTTTCCACAGCAACAGAGCAACTATAACAAATGATATATTGTACATGACTGGAGAATGAGCACAAGCAAAATGTGAATCATCTTTAATGACTGCATTAAAGATTATACATTTCTGGTTTATTATTTCCAAACAACTAGTTTACCCAGTATGGGGCTCTGGTCAGGTTTTGGTAGAGCGCATGCATGGAAAAGTACTAAATTCTTAAAAAGTCACACATTGATATAGACAAAATAATTTGTTCCGTTTAAGCTCAGCTATAACATCAACTAGAAGTGAGTGGAATCTAGTAAACCGTCTTTTAAAATCCTCATCCAGTCTGGAGAGGGCAGTGTTGAACATTGTCTTTTTTAGTGTAGTGTTAAATAACATTGCTCTATTAAAAATAACATTTCCTGTTAAGTTCCGGAAGTGTCTGGAAATCAGCAAAACTTTCTGAGATCACGCTCTCTGGAAAAAAAAGGTACAAAATCTGTTGCTGGGTTTGAGTCTTTTCAAAAGGTACAGCTTTGTACTGTATTTATCCCTGAAGGTACACATCAGTACCTAAAAGGTGC
>NW_015528759.1:0-721 GCF_001515645.1 Sinocyclocheilus grahami
ACTCAGAATTGTGATAAACAGAATTGCGAGATATAAACTCAATTGCGAGATATAAACTCATAATTGCGAGATATGAATTGCAAAAATTGCCAAATTTAAATTCAAAATTGTGAGATATAAGTGCAGAATTTAATTCATTTCTGTGAATCAGTTAAAAACGCACTGAACGATTTCTTCCCATCATCACTCAGGAATGTTCACGGTCTCTGCGTGTCATTTTCATATTTTAAAATGTTTCAGTAAAGATCTCTAGGTCAGTATTGCAGTTTATTGGCCGTGTATTGTTATATTGGTGCAAATGAGAATGATCAAATAAAAAGTCAATAAATAAAAGCACATATTCAGTCAGTTCAGAGCAATAAGAAACGCTGTATCTCAGTATAATCCCATCTTCAGATCATCACAGGTTTGACTCATGATCTGGAGCTCCTCATAGCTTCATTCAGCAAATTCACACACATCTTCTGCTGGCCAGAACCACTTTTGCACAACTATATTCCTCTATATTTAACTTCTCATTTAGCATGTCGGACAAGAAGCACCACAGACCCGCTTTAGCTTTGAGAACAACACACAAAAGACAATAAATAAATGATATTTATTTAACAGCTAAACGTTCCGTGCTCAGTTTCTGTAATCAGTGTTGGGAAGTAACTAGTTACATGTAACAAAACGGCACAATTTAATTACAAAATAAATGTAACTGTAATCTGTTACAGTT
>NW_015528760.1:0-721 GCF_001515645.1 Sinocyclocheilus grahami
ACACACACACACACACACACACCTGTTACAAAATGTTGAAGAATTTGATTTATAAATTAGTTGTAATCTTAGTTTTGTTTCTATTCCACATTCAAAACGAATATTTATTTATTTACTCCCAATTCTTTCCTGCAGAGGGAAGAAATAAACATGAAAAATTCTCCGTAATATTGAATTAATCATATCTTTTATCACTGACAATAACTGTAGCTGCCTTTTACATGGTTAGCCATGCAGTGGTTAGCCTATCAGTTTACCTTAAATAATGTAGTAGGCTACTCAATATTCTGGTAAGGGTGTTAAACCGATTACTGTAAATTAGTTATGTCACTCTACACTGCCCAAAACACAAACCTTCACATTTAAGATTATGTACAGTGTTTAACAGTTTGTTGTAACACTGTCAAGTCAGAAAAGAGCTGGTGATGCCATCAATATCATACATTCCCATCACATTTTTGAGCTTACTGTGAGTATCCACTGCAGATTTTATGACCAAAATTGATTTTTTTTATTAAACCCTTATGATGATTCCAGTGAGTCCCGTCACATCCTCTGTTGAGGCAGTCATGTGAGTTTTTAGTCCCACATCAAGGGATTTATGTGGTAAATGTGTCTCCATCATAGTTCATGTACATATCTTCTTACTGGATGAAAACATTATTTGCCTCAGTTTTTTTTATTTTTAGAATTTATGTGCATCTTGGCGTCTCCGTCCAGC
>NW_015528761.1:0-721 GCF_001515645.1 Sinocyclocheilus grahami
AAAAAAACAGTCTTTTAATATATTAGATATTTTAATAGCACATTAATCCTACACAATCCTGCCAAAAATTCCTAATTTTCATTAAATGTGAATTTGTGAAATAATAATTGAAAGATTATTATTATAATTATGTATTGTTTAAGTTAAGTATTTTTATATCAGGTAGGCAATATTTGTTGAACTGCCATATATTTATTACAAGTTAAATACACATATTATGTGTATTTACTACGTATAAAACAATTCAAATGTGCAGGAGGATGATTGTCATGCATTTAACGTCACAATGCATACATGCATACAAACATATATACATTTATACAGTGGCTTGATTTTGTTTATCCATCCAGATTGGGCCTCCTGAATTTTTGGTTGCTGATTCCATGCACTTGACAGGTCACATACTGTCAACCTTCCCACATCATCCTGGGATGGGAACTACAATCCTAAATTTAGCTGCCCTTTCAGCTGGGGATCATACAGGCAGTCAATCAGATTGCTCTGAGCTCTTGTCATTTGTGCAGTGAAAACACAGGCCTTTAAGACTGCATGGCTGGCACAAAGACCACAGGATACAGGGCCTCATGACACTCCATTCTGTATGTATGTGTGTGTATGTGTACCTCTCAGAATTGGGAGAGCACAGTCCTGCAGCTCCATAACGACACCCTCCAGAACAGGCAACATGGGAGTGATGTCCAACAGAAGCAAAACGAGAGGC
>NW_015528762.1:0-721 GCF_001515645.1 Sinocyclocheilus grahami
ATACAAATGAATCATTAAATAGTTAAGTGATTCACTGAAAATGTAAACCAATTCATGAAAGTGAATTGAAACGACTTCAATGCCACTGTTGCCAAAGTTAAAATCAGAGATATTATTTTAGAAATGTAAAGGTTGAACTCAAAAGAAAGAAATTTAAGGGCCAAATAAAAAGCACGTAAAAACACTGCCATGTGTTGCTTAATTTTATATTGCCAGCAAAATCATTGTGAATTTTCTATATATTACTCAGCCTTACTAGTCCAGAAATAACATCAAAAAGGCATGCCAGTTTTAAAATAGTTTGTGATACCTCTTAACAGGACAGTCAATACATGAATTCACCCATCACCACTAAGCCAGGCAAAACTAAGAATCAAAGAGCCATGACATGAAGTTAAGAGGGCAATAAGGAATAATTGGAATGTGCCAAACAATTCACTTACAGAGGCTGTACACGCAGAAAGCAAAGCATGTTGTGCCAAGAGACAACGATTTTCTGCCGCGGAGCATTAGCTTGTTCATTCGCTCAATTAAGGCCCTGTTCGTTTCGCGCAGTACCTTAATGTGTCTCTGTCTTTTCTCCATCTGCCTCGGACTCTTCAGAGCGTTGAGTCCACTTAGTCCAACAAAGATGAATGAGACACTAGAGCCCCCACTACTACCCTCCAGTCAGTTAGATCCTCTCCTCTGTTCCCTGCAGATGCTCCACTAATCTGTACAG
>NW_015528763.1:0-721 GCF_001515645.1 Sinocyclocheilus grahami
AAAAGAAAAACACAGATGTCTAGACTATGTAGACACTCTTTATTTCCAAAGGAATAATTGCAGGGGTTCTTCTATTTCGTGGATCTGGTACTGAAACCTTTAAGTGGTCTAGTAACCCTGTGGGAGATGGTTGAGATGCATTTGCAGAATGAAGCACTGCATGGTCTCCTCAGGGGAAAATACCACTTATTATGCTGAGCTTTGCTTTCATTGCTGCTCATTCACCAGATGGGACAGTCCTTTTTTAAATGAAAACTCTGACAGAGCCTTTTTTATGTACATATTCTGAGGTCATTTTCAATGTTCCAGGTTTATGTTCATTATTAGATCATTTAGCATCAATTGGAATAATGCTGAGATGATTGTGGAATGAAAACCTTGCTATTTAACATTTTGTTATTAGTCTACATGAGTTTATATTTTATGCTTTCTTGTTTAATGTTGGCTACAAATTTGGCATGCTGTTCCAACTGCATGAAATTCCTTTGCTCATATTGGTTCCAAGTTTGGACAACATAGGATGCCACAAACCTAACTAACAGTACTCCAGAAAACCTTTAGCAAAACTTTAACATATAAAACCACTGCATCACTAAAAAATACTAAAAATGCGAGAGAGTTATTGCTTGTAAGTCCTGCCTAAAGTGCACTATTACTGAACCAAACCATAGGGCTATATTCTCTAGTAAACAGAGGCCATTGCAGGAATTCTGTTTCTTTG
>NW_015528764.1:0-721 GCF_001515645.1 Sinocyclocheilus grahami
ACACACACACACACACACATTTTTTTCATACTATAAATTCTTGACTTCCATTGTGACAACATGCCCCGCTACGGGGTCATGAACTGTTTTCCCTGTACAAGAATCATGATGTGAATATTCAACAGGGGAAAAAATAACGTTTTTGCATTCAACACTCTAAGGTTCGCGTCTACACAGAAACCGAATTAAACCATAAACCCGGTTAAACCTGTGCCTTTCTCCTCAGGTGAGCATCGCTCGAGCGCGCTCGGCCGATTACATAACGCTTGTGAGAATTTGGGGATCACGTGACGGCGTGTGGTACCCCGCAGGTCTCGCGCTGTTTTCACGCATCCATAAACAAGCGCATCAAGCGTCTGACCGCGGACATAAGCGTCTGTTTCTGGAGCAAACTCGTGCTGTGCTTCGGCCTCGAGACGGACGGCTTCGTGCGGATAACGGACGGATTCCGCTCTTACCTGAGTCGCTTTGTGAAACTGCTTTTTCAGCCCCGCTACAGACATCTCCCCGCGTTATCTGTTCCCGTCGTTCCGCTTTAAGTGATGGTTTTATGGGTGTTTCGAGGCGCACGCATCCGCTGACTCGCCGAGCGTCTGGTCCCTGGATGCGCACGTGACGTAACACGACCCGCCCTGAGCGCGCGCGTTTGATGAAGCCCCAGAAAAATCAGATCTGAACCAATAACATCATAAAGCATCGTCCGTGAGGATTTCAGCACTGG
>NW_015528765.1:0-720 GCF_001515645.1 Sinocyclocheilus grahami
GAAAAATGACAGAATTCTCCTGTGATGCATATGTTATGTACAGCACACACACACACCCATATTCTAATTCTATTTCCTGCCATTGTCTTTCTTGGATGTAGCAGTCAGGTTATGTTTCCAGTCCCTTATCCATACATTTCTGGATGCATTTTCACTTGAATGACCTTGGACATTCATTTCAAATCCAGACGTCTCGTAATCTGCATGCCTTTCTCTGCTTTGCATGCTGGGTTGTAGCTCTTCACTGCCTAATTAACTTGCTGTTTAGCGTGGATGTATCCTGTGCTGTATTCACTTAATGTGCTCATGGCGCAGCTTATTGCACTGGTAGCCTCTAAATATACAGAATACTATGTGTCTCGTTTGTGTGCTAGAAAATAGTAGTTATACCGTATGTATTATATGTAAATGGCAAACACGATTTTTGTTATATAAATATATACATTTTTATTCTCTATTTAGGATACAGTATTCAGTGATGCTCAGGTAGAAAGTTGTTCCTTATGGTTAAATTGTTTAATAGTCATAAATTATTTTCATGGTTTTTGTCCCTGTCGAATGTTGCGTTGTCACATACTGTACATATGGCGGTCCCACAAGGTGACTGTACGTCTATGCGCAGTATAGTCCTTAACTGTTACTGTAAAACTTTTCTTCTGACTTTCACATCAGCCTTGTTCAGATATAATTGTGTGAAAGTCGCATATGTGTTGTAGCACA
>NW_015528766.1:0-720 GCF_001515645.1 Sinocyclocheilus grahami
ACGGGGTGGAAGCACACATGGTGCTTTGCTGCAACCGTAAGAAATCTTTCTTTCTTTCTTTTTAGTTGTTCAGTCTTTCTTTTGGTCTATCTCTATTTTTTATTATTTCAATCAGTCGGCTTGGTGGCATTTGGTGGGTCAGTCAGTTGGTCGTTCTTTCTGTTTATCTCTTTCTTTCTTTCTTTCTTTCTTTCGTTCTTTCTTTATTATGTTTCTTCATTTATTTCCCACCAATACAGCTTAATTACTGTATTTATTTGATAATTGCTCCCATCTGTTTCATTTGTTTCCTGAGATGGATATCCTTTGTACGAAATGGTCTTCCCCTAGACAAATAATGAAGTCCAGAATTAATGGGATGTTATTGTCTTTGTTTGTCCCTGGCATTGCCCAAATGTCACCAACCCTCAGGGAGATAGATGAGAAATTCATCCATTAGTGAAATACCACCTCTTCTCTCATCTCTGTTAGCACAACAGCATGAAAAGATAGCGTATACGCATATTAATGCACACTTCTTTATTGTGCGATTGATGAGGGATTACTGAAAGCAGCCACTCACATCCAAGCTGCGGCTTCCTCACTCTCTCTTATCCCATTACACGCAGTGTCGTAAATCAGTCTTTGCTGTCAAAACTTTCTTCCCAAACAGTCCTCTGAAATCCTGACCAACTTGATTAAAAAAACTGGTTCCCAGACAATCGTAATGTAAGTTTAATA
>NW_015528767.1:0-720 GCF_001515645.1 Sinocyclocheilus grahami
TATATATATATATATATTCCATGGTTTAATTCTGTTCGGTTAGTTGTTAATTCTGGATAGACTGGTCTCAGAATTCATGTGGTATGTATTTAAACCTGGTTTAACATTCTTATTTATATACAATATTTATTAAATTATTGACATTTAATTCAAAAAGTACTGCACACAAAAATCATGCAACCTCTAAAATAAATAAATGAATAATGTATGAATAATAGATGTTATATCTGTGGAAACTGTCACAAAAGTTTACTCTTGCCTTAAACTGAAAAATACTATAAAAATGTCCCCAGAAAATAGAAGAAAAATACAGAAGAGTGTTTGCCATTAGTGTTTGAGAATATTAATATGTTTAACGTTTAACAAGCTATATGTAAGAAAATGCATAAAGGTTATAAAGGCATCTCCATCTAACCCTGTCCAGCTAAGAGCCGGGCAATCCCCATTCCAGTGGACCTGGACGGTCAGGTCAATACCCTGTCACTAAAGACACACACCAGCATGGTGCAGCGCGCAGTGAAAGACTGGAAGCTGTCAACCCGCGGCCGACCCCGTAAGGAGCCTTTTGGGGCCCATGATTACAGGATCATTGAGAAACTACAGGTAACGTCACCTTCAAATCTAAAACTGTCACTGTTATTCGACCTCACAATTTTATAAAGGCAACTGACCAATCAGAATCAAGTACCATATTTTCTGGAACATAAATTGCATTTTTCC
>NW_015528768.1:0-720 GCF_001515645.1 Sinocyclocheilus grahami
AACAACTTGTAAAAGTGCATGTAGCATTATATGACCCCTTTAATGCATCCTTGCAGAATAAAATATTGCTTTCTTAAAAACTATTTACTGACCCCAGTACAGCATGTATACTGTGTATATTTATACTAGAGACACTAAATCATTTGTAAATGTTAAGCACAAGTGGCTTGACTCCCCTTTCAAAAACTCAAAAAATGTGATTGTGACAAACCACAGAAAAAAATTAAGAAATCCAGACAACACCACAAAGCCAAAAATGTGTTGTGGATTATCATAGAGACACACAAACAACAAACATAACTCAAAGAAATTCCTTGGAGCTACAGACTGTAATCAATTCTGCAACATTAACTGCAAGACCAATGCTAAAGGGCAAAAAAAGCCTGAAAACATGCAGCTACAGTACTTTCCTTTGAATCATGTTTGAATGACATTCTGAAACTCTATCCACTTAATTTTCAGAATTGTAATATGGAAATGGTAATATAATTGGCTTTCCAAGACTTTCAAACATGCAGTTCTGGTTGCACTGCAACTGAATATCATTTGCATAGTGACAGGCTTCACCACATTTTAGGTTTAAATCCCCTGTTACAAACACAAAGCAACAATAGCAAGGAAAAACTCCTCAAGAGTAAGGAGGAAACCTTGGGTGGAACCACGAGGAAATTCATCCTGTTCTCAAGAGTGAGTCATCTAATAACAGCCAGTTCAAAGACG
>NW_015528769.1:0-720 GCF_001515645.1 Sinocyclocheilus grahami
ACACACAAGTCCTTTGAAGACTGCTGGTAAATGGAGAAAAAAATATTTTTGACCTTCTCTAGGTCACTGATGGAACAAAGATCTGAATTATGTAGGATCTTTTTACATTTCTCAGGACAAAACAAAAATTAATCTTTCTCAGTGGATCGCTGTTCTTGGAGGTTGAGCTGTGGGCAGACAGAATACTTGTGTGGATAGAGGCCATACTGTTCTTTAAACTCTTATTTCACTCTTTCAGACTGGTCTGAACCAGGTTTCTTTGTCACATTTGGCATACTTTGGGAATACTATATGATACTTTGTAGTGTGAACAGTATATATTCACACTCAGATAATGTAAGCCTAGCTACTTAACCACAAAACTAGCCTGAGAAAATATTGTCTGGAATTTCTATGTAGATGACAGCACCTTACAAATTAGTAGAATGCTTTATCATCACCTCATATTGTGTGATTTATGTTTATTTGCATGTAAAAATGTTTTTAAAAACAGCCCAAATATGGATCGTGGTCTCAGCTTAAGCTACATGCTAAAGCTAAGAGCGACAACAAATGAAAGGATAATTTCCCTTAACTGAAAAACAGTGAAAGTTACTTTGTAATTAAAAAAACTAATTCATAAACTGGATGTCAGACTCAGTGTATTGCAATGGGTGTATTGCATGCCTAATGAAATTTTTTTTTTAATTCATTAAATAATTTTAATGAACTTAAACATTT
>NW_015528770.1:0-720 GCF_001515645.1 Sinocyclocheilus grahami
GCCAATAATCCGACTGCTTTTCCGTCCTCATAAGACATTTTAATATAGCTGAGTCTCAGTCGCTCTGTCCATTTCACACTAGTCTAATTTTTTTCACATTTCCACATGCAGAATTTTATAGAAATTACCAAACTAAACCTGGTCGTCCAATATATTCGTTTTTGTGGATTGTACCTCAATTACCCTGTGGCTCTTAAAACAAACAAGAACTCAGACACATCCCCCTCAGTACACAACACAAAAAGATCCCCTCTGCATTACACAAGCTAACAAAACACCATTATCGGTTTAATTGCCTGAGAACTGTTGAATACCCTCTATTTACATGACAAGATGCAGCTTGTTGTGAAGTGTGACACAAACGAGTCACTACACAAAAGATGACGGCGGTCACCACCGCCCCTGCACCCCCCAAAGGCAGGAGTCCGGCTCATGAATGACAGTCCTGCAACAAGCACCCTGAGCAAACACAAACACACACACCTAATTGGTTTTTAAACAGGTTGAAGGAGCTTTAGCAGCAATCCTAGCATTCAAAGACGCACACTTCACTGTACAGATGTTAAAGAAACAACCACAGAAGTGTCAGCGTGACAGTTACTATATGTGTGTGTGTGTTTAAAATGATTAAAGATGAAAAGTGTTATATATTTAAATATTAAAATATTTTATTCTTTTTTTTTTTACATTTTAAACATGAAAAAGATATGGATACAAATT
>NW_015528771.1:0-720 GCF_001515645.1 Sinocyclocheilus grahami
ACGATCGCCCCGCCGTCCTCCGCTGGGGTCGTCCGCAGACACACACAGACTCGTTAAGAAAGATTAATGACGGCCGGATTCGTGACCCCACCTCTCAGCTTAATGCCTTAACAGGGACAATCACGAACGAGGACGAGACCCGGGCCATTAGCTGCCTTTGACCCGTAAAGAGAGAGACCAGGGCCGATGAATGTTCAGATATGAAATAAGCAGCGAGGTGACGTTAAGGACAAACTCTCAAAAAGTCTCCAACTATGACTGTATATAGCTAAAAACTGTGCCGTAAAATATCCCAGAACATGCTTTAATGTAAAAATAAATAAATTATTATTATTGAATATAATAAAGTGAATAATAATAATACTTTTTTATTATTAAAAATTTAAATAAAAGTATTAATTAATAAAAAAGTATTATTAAAATGATTAAGTTCCTATATAGAAACAAAGTGTGCAGTAAAATGTACCAGAACATACTTTAATGTACAAATAATAATAATAATAAAAAGAATGAATATAGTATCATTACTATTATTATTATTATTATTATTATAAATAATAAAATTATTATGTCTTACTACAAACTGTGCCGTAAAATGTCCCAGAATATGCTTTAATGTAAAAAAAAAAATAATAATTATTATTATTATTATTATTGAATATAATAAAGTGAATAATAATAATAATAACAATAATAAACTTGCATTATTAAAAAGGATAA
>NW_015528772.1:0-720 GCF_001515645.1 Sinocyclocheilus grahami
CACACACACACACACACACACAGAATTTACAACAAATGGACAACTTCCTATATAAATCCACACACCCTCTGTTTGCAATTTGCATATTCAGTGCAGAAAGGTCTAATGAGTAGGCCTACTAACAGCATTTTTGAGCATAAATCATCCCTTGATAGGCTGTACTGGCTGTAACCATGGGCAGTTACTATGGACCAGCCCAACAAAAAACAAATGTTTACAATGGGAATCACAAAAATCTGCTTAAACTGAATATCAATATGCTGTTACATTCTGCAGTATATCATTCCTGCCGACAAAGTCAGCTGTTCTCTACCATCTGGGGTATGCATTCATTTTAAAAATGCTTTACATATATATATTTATATAGTATCATTGCAAGTCCAGCCTATTTCGATTTCCCTGAATGACAGAAATTATGCACAATGATCTTAGTTCATTCTTACAAACGTGCAGCCAGTCAGTAACCACCGCAGTGATGTGTACTACTGAAAATAGGGAAGAGGGATGGTGTGATTTGACCACATACAGTAGTTTAAATTATTCTTTTCGGCAGTAGACAACCATGTTTCTTCCAAACTACGCAACATGTAGTTTGCACCAAGCATCAACCAGAAATTAGGGAAAAGTCAACAAAATAATATTATAATCATGATTTTGTTCAGTAAAAATGTCAATAATTCAAACTTTTATTGTACCATTGTTTTCACCATTTAAAAAAAA
>NW_015528773.1:0-720 GCF_001515645.1 Sinocyclocheilus grahami
GTATGTGTGTTATTAAAGATTAATGCTGTCCAGTGGCCGCTCTAATGCAGTGATCTTCATCACTGCGGCCCGGAATAGCCTCGGCTAGCTGCACAGACCCGGCCATGCATTAAACATGCCTCTTCTCTCTCTCTCTCTGTCTCTGTCTCTGTCAGGCCCGGCACTCTGATACAGTAATGACCAAAGTGTATCATATAAGCACAGTGCCCATACCCCTACTGTTACTAATGACCTTTGACCCCAGCAGGACGCTGCTATCCCTCCTCTTGTCAAGCAGAACTACAGTCAGTGTGCTGCTGGACAGCTCCCCATTAATAATGGTTCTCAGTGTTGTGGTCAATCAGACACAATGACTTCTTACTATAATAACAAAACCGGGTTCTCTCACCTCTGTGCATTTGATTTTAGCCTCCAGTGGCTGGACTATGCTCCAGCTGGTAACTTTATGAATTATAGAGGATGGCTTGGAGTGGATTGCAAGATCTGTGGCAGGGTGGAATGTCACTCCCACCTTGTTTTCTCTGTGGTGTTAGCCTGGGACCTTTGACCTTGACTTCTCTGTGGTTTGGCTAAGTTGAAGTGCAGAGGTGACCCAGTTCTCACAGAATTATGGAATCCTTGGGTTTTTAATCATATTCCCACCCATTTTCTGACCTTTTTGCTCCTTTTTGTTGCTTTCTACCTTTTGATTACAGCTGTTATCATCCCCCCCCCCCCCCC
>NW_015528774.1:0-720 GCF_001515645.1 Sinocyclocheilus grahami
AGACACAGAATTTTTTTTTTTTTTTTTTTTATATATAGTTTTGCGTTTCAGGAACCCTGTAAATAGTATTGCATTTTATAGATGGAGCAACATGGATTCTGGACATAAGCTATGTGTGATTACCTGTAATATGGAATACATATTTTTGATTTAATCTAATTAAGGATAACATTGAAAGTGTGTTTGGTGTGATTGACAGTGTAAGTTAATGCTTTCCCTCCTGTTAAAGATGAATGTGAACATGGAGTCAGTTTCAGTCTATCTGGAGAAATACTAACCCATCAATGGCAATCTAATGTCACTGTCCTGGATCAAACACACACACACATGGTCGGTCAGGTGTAATTAATTAATTGGCAGCTTGACTAAATATTTACTCTTTTTCTCTTTCAGGTGTAACCGTCCGCAGTGAAAGCGTCGCCTGGGCAAACGCTGCTTCTCGACGTGCGGTAAAAACTCAGACTTTGACTCATTGTGTTTCATGTTTTAATTATGGAGACCAGTTATAATTGTAAAAAAAATATATATATATTTTTTAAATTCAGTTTTGTATAAAACCATGACTCTTAGCAGCCACAGGTGAATATATTGTGTCAAGAAAAAGATTTGTCGTGCTGATATTTTGTCTGGTTCATTTCAAAACGAAGGGTCAAGTTAAAGGAATAATTAATCCAGAAATGAAAATTTGCTGAAAATGTACTCATCCTCAGGCCATCCAAG
>NW_015528775.1:0-720 GCF_001515645.1 Sinocyclocheilus grahami
TTTTTTTTTTCATGCTATGGAAGTCAATGTACTATCCACTGTTAGCATCTTCTTTTGTGCTCAACAGATGAAAATGAGTTGAGGTTTGGAACAACTTGAGTGTGAGAAAATGATGACAGAATTTTAATTTTAGAGTGAACTTTAACAAATGGAACCTTATTGAAAGTGTTACTGAAATTCTATTTTGCATTTTTTGCATTAAGAAAATGAAGTTGATTTTAGGAGTATTATGTTTTTTTTTTTAAGATTGTCAGTAGCCTAGTGTGATGTAAAATATCTCAATACACATATATAAATGTAAGCTAATTTTTAATTACAAAGCATAATAATTAATCGAAGTAATACAGTGTAATTAACTAAAAAAACTGCATTTGAAAGAGTTTCAGTTTAAGCATGGCTAAAATGTAGGGTTGTTGCAAACTTTTTGTTCTTTGGGCTGTGTATTAAAATAAAATTACTTTTTGTTTGTTCATCAGTGCATCTGACATTTTGAGTTATGCACAAGCCGCTGGTATTGACTTGGTCCTCATACATAGTAACATGTCATATTTTACCAGGCCTTAGATACAGCAATCCAATCCTCTCTTTTCTGAGTGTGATGGAAAATAAGTAATTTTCAGTCTCTATGGTGGCGGCTTTGTAATTTGGGGTTGATTAGATGTAATCTATATGCTTTAATGGCCTTGCAGTCTGCTGTTCTGAATCTGTTGTATGTAAATC
>NW_015528776.1:0-719 GCF_001515645.1 Sinocyclocheilus grahami
CCATACATCAATGGAAAGCTTATTTATGTATAAATCTCAATTTAAAAAAATGTGACCCTTATGACTGGTTTTGTGGTCCAGGGTCACATAGTTAACGGTTTCACAACAGGCTCTAAAACCTAATCTTTTAATTCCTCTTTATTAGACTAACTTTAGGTTCATCTCTTTAAATCCTTATCCTGATTGATGACAAATAATCTCAGATCATCTAGAAATGCAGTAGTGCTGCTGCTCACCCCAACAAACCCTGATCCCAGCCCTTGATGACCTGTCCCGTGCCAAGAGTAAAGGTGAAGGGCTGATTCCTCGGTATACTGCTGTCAAATTCTGTCCCATCCTCCAGTTTCCCCTGCAGATAAAAATAGGACTGATAGAAGACGACATTTTTGGGCAAGAATCATATTTAGGTCAGAACAGTCAGACACTTACAGTGTAGTGCATGTTCAACACGTCTCCCTTGCGGGACTTTATAGGACAGTTGTCTACTCTTTTCTTGATTCCAATCTGTAGTTTTTTCTTCTCAGCCCCTTGCACAAGTGCCATGGGGATGGACATCACAGTGACAACTACTACCAAATTCAGCCTCATGCCTGTGGAAAGAAGAAACATCAGCTCAGTAATAACATGAATGAAATTAATCTTTGACTGCTTAAAAAAAATATTAAAAAGCAAAGATTGCTCATCTCTGCGCATACGTATGGTCTCCACACACACACACA
>NW_015528777.1:0-719 GCF_001515645.1 Sinocyclocheilus grahami
TGTGTGTGTGCACTTTGGATGGGTTAAATGCAGAGCACTAATTCGTAGTATGTAACCATACTTGGCCACATGTCACGTTACTTCACTTCACTTCACTTCATAATAATTGGTCAAAAATGTGTTAAAAGAGTGTTTAATAATTATATGTTGAGCATTATACTGGTGCCGAGCATTGAGTTTAGTTGTATTTAAAAAGACAAGATAAATCAAATAAAAAAAAAACTAGTTGATGATGATAATAATAATAATAGGTTGAGCTTTAGGTAAAGTGACATAAAAAAAGACAAATAAATGTTAGTAAAAACTAAAAATAATAACAGTTAAGCATCGGGTTCAGTGCCAGTGGTGTAAAAATAAGGCAGAAAAAAAATCTAATTATTTTGAAGTAATAATTGGTCAAAAAAATTATTAAAAGAATAAAGACAAAATAAAAGCTTGTTTAATAATTATAGGCTGAGCATTATAATGGTGTCAGAAAACAAATACAATTATTAATAATAATAATGTATCAAGCATTGAGTTCAGTTGCATTTAAAAAGACAAAACAAATAAAAATTAATTACTAAAAGGAATATGTTGAGCTGCAGGGGGGAAGGGTGGTCGGCAGCTATATGTCAAAATTTAAAGGGGCAGGCTTTGTTTTTATTTATTTTTTAACATATGCAATTAGCAGAAACTAGGGATGCACCGATACCACTTTTTCTAGTACTCGCCCGATA
>NW_015528778.1:0-719 GCF_001515645.1 Sinocyclocheilus grahami
TAGTTTGATTAATACTCCTTCACCTGCCCATCTCTGTGTACAAGTTTATTTTCCTCTTATTTTCTACTATTTTCTAAGTGTATTTTCTGAAATCCCACAAGCTCATTTTGTTCTCAAAGATGTCATTAAGATTTAACCTGAATGATCAGGCAATAATGTGTGATTTAGTGAGCCAGAGTCACTGTGACTTACCAGGTTCAGCTTATAAGCTGCCAGATGAGACCAAATAAGACACAATTACGTGTTTAAACACAAGAGTTACTTAATGATATGTAATGGGGAACATGTGGGTCCTGTGAAGGAAATGTCCTCCTGTAGGTGTTTATTAGAGGTGCAAGTGCCTGTTTCTCCAGACAGATCCATCCTTATTGTAGATTGTCTCAAGAATTGATAGAACGCAGAATAGGTTTACCAACAGAACGTGTTGTTTATTTCTCACTACTTGTACTTCTACCCTTGTCTGCCTGTGTATTTTTCCCTAACCCCTGATGCGACACCTCCTCACATATAACACCAACCTTAAAGGGCTATGGCAACATTTAACAACTCTACATCCCTTCCCTTAAGTAACACTCACTAACTGAACACACAAAACATAATATTCAAAACTTACTAGGGAATAAGTACAGCATAACATGTAACATTGAGAGTTACTAAAATAAATTACCTTAACCAGTTAAATAGTCTTGATAATAGGGTTTGGGACCTCTTCCTGAATG
>NW_015528779.1:0-719 GCF_001515645.1 Sinocyclocheilus grahami
AACACCTGGTTTATGTCATTCATTTTCAGCACGCTGTCCACATTGGCTCTGCCCATCTTTGTGTTTGTGTGCGTATGTGTGCATATCTTCCAATTACCATGTCTTCATCTCACGGGTTCTTGTGACTAATCTCACTTCGACTTGCCATTACACCATCAACTTTCCATCTTTTCAGAGAGATTCTAATTGATTTAATTTCTTTAATTATAGATCATAACCTCTTACCTAATGACAGGGCAGTCTGCATCTCTTTGAACCTAGATCACTATCACCTGACGGATGGATAGTGTCTATATGCCCTGGCCCTAGGGATGCACTGCTAGACCACGTTCATTCATACTATCTTATCAGATGGTCGTCTACCCATTTACATCCTGGATTTAGTAATTACTCTTAGTGCAAAGTCAATGAGCATCTACAGGTATATAATTATATGTTGGGGAAAAGTAGTATAAACAATAATTTTAAGTCATTTTTAGACAGGCATGTTGGCTTAGTCAGCATTATGTCTTAAAATGAACTAACTGATTAATCAAGTGATCGTCATTCTCAGTCTCTAGTGCCTTGTTCAGACAGGCAGTTTTTTGGCAAATCCAACTGAAATCCTTCTCGATTGTAGTCTGAAAAGCATAAAAAAACACCTGAAATCCCATGTTTAGAAACACAAGGCAAAACCACATCAATATGTGGCCTAAAACATTATTAAATTCAGATTTTTT
>NW_015528780.1:0-719 GCF_001515645.1 Sinocyclocheilus grahami
GAACTTCAGAAAGATACTATATAACTAACAAGAGTGTAGTTGTTCTATTAACTGCTCAAAAATATAATAAAATTAACTGAACTTGCCTACTTTTCAATTAGGAACTATTGTAACCACATGTATATAGTACTTTAAACAGAGGCATCTAGCACGGCCTACTGCTTAGCCTAAGCAGTAACATTGTCATGTTACTTTGGTTATGTTTCAGAACTAAATAATAAATAAAGGTTGGTGTCTTGTCTAAACACCATATATACAATAATCATAAATGTGTCATAATATTCATAATCCATGATAGGTCATTGGGTAAAGAACACAGGAAACAAGGCATTACTGTTATCAATGGTCTGGAGAGGAATAATGGTTAAGACTGGATAGAACCAGATCCATGAGGTTACAAAAATTAATGTGACACTACGTTTCCTCAGTAAGACGTTAAAGAGATATTTGAGCTCTGTGAGCCGCCGCCACACTTATTATATCTGTAATATTATATGTTAGTTCCATCTGCTGGATTCATGTTTTATTGCGGCTTGAATGTATGACAGTAATACCTAAGTGATATTTAAAATAAACTTTCAAGGTTGTAATGCATGATTACATATTACCATAGAGTATACAATTATTATTTGATATAAATTATTTTCAGAAATATTTATGTAATCCATTTTTTGTTTATTAATTTATTGACGACATTCCTAAATTATACATTTATTTGG
>NW_015528781.1:0-719 GCF_001515645.1 Sinocyclocheilus grahami
CATCAATTAAAGCAGCACATTAATATAGAATGGTGATTAAACTGATGGTTTTAATGCATACCAGCCAGCCAATCAGAACTGAGTATTCAGGCAGTCCATGGTATAATAGAATATATGCCTGAAAGGAGTCCCTTGCTGTTTGTATTCAAATCAAGCAACACTGGAAAGGAGTTACTTTCATAATAAAGCTCCTGATTTGTATGAATCTGAAAAAAATAAGATCTGGGCAGAGTAAATCGATCTTCAAGCTCTTCAAAAGTGCAAAAGGTGTTATTTAAGAATAAATCTTTTGAGACCCTGATCCCTTTCTATTAACAAACACGTAATGCAGATTCTAGGCTACAAAGGATGGGATGGAATAAACAGTTAGAAACAATGGGCCCAGAACAGAGGCTTCCTGCAAACCAAAATGTTTCCTAAACTGGGTGACCAGATTTTCAGAGTGTGTGTAACTAGATTTTGAGAACTGATATAACGCTTCCCTATTAGAGAGATTGAGGCACATATTAAGGATCTAAGATGAAAGGATTGTTCCCCTTGCACCCACAGTAGGGCTAAACATTTAAATATTTTATGAAAATGAAAATATGAAATATTTAATCATTTAATAATAATATAAATATTTTGGTGTAAAGTTTTAATATATATATATTTTAGTATATATAATCTTGTCTTAAATACCCATGCAAGACACATTTTCTTTTTTCCTCCTTTTTTTT
>NW_015528782.1:0-719 GCF_001515645.1 Sinocyclocheilus grahami
TTCATCTTCAGAACACAAATGAAGATCTTTATAATGAAATCTCAGCGCTTTCTGTCGTTCCACTGATAGTCCATGCAACTACCCCTTGCACAATAACATGCATTTCTGGAAAAAAAAAAAAAAGCATAGACACAATCATGTTTAAATACCGTACAGAGTCCTCCACAATTATTTGCCCTCTTTATCATTTAGTTTTTTTTGTTCAAAATTCTAACTTAAGTTTGAAAAAAAAAAAAATAATAATAATTGAAAAAATATATAATTTACAAATATATGTAAATATACTATTAGTATACAGTATATAGAATATATGTGTTCCACAGTTATTGTGCCCCCTTCATTTAATACTTTGTGTAATCTATAACCCTCTTCACACATAAGGGCTAATCCATGGTTAGGTGTGCATTACATGATTTTAATGCATGAGGTGGAGGCAAAGTACCACCCGACATGAAACGGGTTTCCTCCGTGAAGTCCATTAAAATTGTGTAATACACACCTGTTAAAGCTATATTTATCAGGTTGTGTCTTTTTTATTCAGTATCATTAAAATTTAGTTCAATTAAAAACTCGTACAAAATTACTTTATAATAATATTTAATTAAAATAATAAATATTTATTACAAAGCATTTTCGGTTTCGGTTTTCAGCAAAATGCGTTTGTAAATGTGTTCGTTTTAAAAAATAATAAGTTAACTGATTTATTGTTGATTTTGGCT
>NW_015528783.1:0-718 GCF_001515645.1 Sinocyclocheilus grahami
TCCGTCGGCTCGCACCGATGTGGCAGGTTCATCTAAAAAAGCTGCGTCGAATTGGTGGGAATTTCTGTCACCTGCTCCACTGACTGGAATGGGACACTCTCACAATTCACTGTGTGGGGTGCAGCTCAGAGGTGAGTGGGAGACGCGTCCTGGGCTCAGAACACACCTGGTGCTCTGCGGAGGTCAAAGGAGGACGGGCGACGGCGGTGTACCGTGAGATTTGGTCCATTTATGCTACACATTTAGTTCAAATCATATTGTTTTAGACGAGCCAATTGGAACGATTACATAAAGGTAGGGGAGCGTGGGGACGGTTGCAACACTTTTTGCATTTCCTTTAGTTTTTCAGTGACTGTTTGTATTAGAAAGCCAAAGTTTTAATACAATAAAGCCATATCTGTCAGCTACTCACTGCAGCAACATGCACATATGATAATATACGTACAATTTACACTTGAATAGACAAAGTGATTGTTGCAAATGACCCCACAACAGGGGACGGTTGCAACATTCATTAAAATGTAATTAAATCATTCTTAAATATCATTTTGCAGTTTCTTTATTTGTGCACAGACAGGGTCTTCAATAAGGTAAATTAGCTGTATAAAACCAAATAATAGTAAATAGAAAAAACATTATCAAGTAACAAGTCGATTTTTAACCTATTTAGTTATTGCGATAACATTATCAATGACGATAATTCAGGGAATCTTATGCA
>NW_015528784.1:0-718 GCF_001515645.1 Sinocyclocheilus grahami
TCTGAATACTTTCCGTACCCACTGTATATATATATATATAAAGAAGTCACAGTTCATAATTTATTATATTATTCTAATGCTATCCTAATAACAAAAATCATAATCAGTCTTTTCTCAAAATGTTATAACTCCAAAAACTTTGTGATATGACAAAGTCTGTGTAGAGGAAAAAAATAATATCATGAACATAGCCTAAATATTTTCATCCAATTAAATCCCAGCGGATACAAACATTCCACACCCTACATTTGGCTTTTATTTAAAAGGTTCTAAAAACACTCTTTAAAAATATTTGGTTCTAAAAACACTTTACAAAAGTAAAATAGATTGCAGTTGCTATTAATAATTCATCAATAAATTATATTAATAATCATCAATAAAGCTTAAAAATGTTAACTTGTAAACTGTGTAGCTAAAGGGAAATCTTTTGCCATTTCACATGGCTGACATGCCCAGATGAACTCACTGTAGAATATATCAGTGTGGTGTGAGCTCTCCGAAACCTCAAATGAACTCTGTCGTCACGCGTTACTCAGACATACAGAGAGGCGTGATAAAGCTGATTAAAAGCTGAGGAGCACAGTATCAGAAATGGGCTGTTTATACTTCTAGTTCAGTGAAGGAATTCCACCCACATAACAGGAATTAAAGTGAAACAATCCTCAATCTCTTTCTTGCTTTCTCTATGCTAGAGTGGTCACCGTTCAACAGACAGCAC
>NW_015528785.1:0-718 GCF_001515645.1 Sinocyclocheilus grahami
TATATATAAAAAAAAATTTAAAAAAAAGGAAAAGACAAAGAAAGGCATCTGCCTCTTAGTGTAGCAGACAGTCAAAGTTGACTGAGACGGTAGTGTAGGCATACTGTAACGGGACGGAACCGTGTGAGAGGAGTAAACAGGGATGAGGTAGGGGCTTTAAAGTGTTCTTTCGTACCAGAGGGAAAAGCAGAAGGCTCCCAAACTGCTGTAAAAGGCAATTACTTTACAGTTCAGTATTAGTTACAGAAAATGTTGCACATTCATTTGCATGAGGAATATGAGAGAATCTTCTCTTTTGGAAGATACATTAAATCCATTTCAAACTTATATATATATATATATATACATATATTATATATATATATAATATATGTATATATATATATATATATAAGTTTGAAATGGATTTAATGTATCTTCCAAAAGAGAAGATTCTCTCATATTCCTCATGCAAATGAATGTGCAACATTTTCTGTAACTAATACTGAACTGTAAAGTAATTGCCTTTTACAGCAGTTTGGGAGCCTTCTGCTTTTCCCTCTGGTACGAAAGAACACTTTAAAGCCCCTACCTCATCCCTGTTTACTCCTCTCACACGGTTCCGTCCCGTTACAGTATGCCTACACTACCGTCTCAGTCAACTTTGACTGTCTGCTACACTAAGAGGCAGATGCCTTTCTTTGTCTTTTCCTTTTTTTTAAATTTTTTTTTATATATA
>NW_015528786.1:0-718 GCF_001515645.1 Sinocyclocheilus grahami
TTTTTTTTTTTTTTTAGAAAGTATCAATAATAATTGAATAATAATAATATGAATCATAGTAATAAAAGATTTATAAAAATGCTACTTAAAATAGTTTTAGACTTACACTTCTGAAATGTCATGTCAGCTACTTTTATTTAGAGGTCATATACTATTTTACACAGTGAATTCCTATAAATAAAAAAGCAACCCAAGTTAAATGTTTATTATAAATATAAAAGAAAAAACAATAGCCCTCATTTCTAGCCAAATTGTAAGACTATTTAGATATTTTCCCAACTATCATAAGTTTATTAATATGAACTGCTTAACAGCCAAAAATAAAGGCATCTTTTCTTCCTAAAGTTGCATTGTTTTCCTCTCATAAACTTCTTTAAGGTATTTATTTATGTGAAAAAAAATTTATGCAACATTTAACATGAATAGATTTTGTAAGTGGTGATAACCACAATGATTTCACTCCATATATTCAATAATAATACGATCAAGAGTTTCCAATTTTAAGAATTATTTTTCCAATATGACCTCCATACACTGATGAGCCATTTCAGCATCCTCCATGTTAAACATGCTGTCCATCACAGGCTGCAAGGGAGGATCTGTTGACTGGAAGTGCGGCAAAACCTGCTCTGTGAAACTCCGGACCAGCTCTGCTTTATACTAGAAATAAAAACAATCATAAATGCAAAGTGCATAACATTTAATGCTTCAAATGTAA
>NW_015528787.1:0-718 GCF_001515645.1 Sinocyclocheilus grahami
AAGAACAGCATTTATTTGAAATAGAAATCTTTGTAACATTATAAAACCTTTACTGTCACTTCTGATCAATTGAAAGCATCCTTGTTTAATGAAACTATACATTTCCTTAAAAATATCAAAAATAACTATTTTTACTTGATTAGTTTATCGGTGTCCTCTTGCTGTTTGAGTAGGTTTATTTTGTTTTTTTAGCATGCATCATGTTCTCATTCCCAGCTGCCTGTCCTGTTAATTAAAACTTTTCAGTCACTTTATTGAGGTCAAGCATTTGTTAAGAACATGAATGTCATATAATCTCTCTGTGTGTGTGTGTGTGTGAGAGAAATAAAACACCTGTTTGGATTTGATTGACAGAATAAACACAACACATCTCAGCATTTAATCGAAGACAAATTGGGTCCAGATGTAGAGGTAGAGTCACACACACACGAACATGCTCAAATTCCCACTTTCTCTCTGGAAGATCATGAGCTTTTTGTTGGCAGTAGCACGACAGTAAAACCCTAAATATCCTTTTCCAGTCGTCTTTATTGATCTGTGAGTTGGATGCACTTAAGGATTTATAGTTTGTCATTGACTAGTCATGTGATACCTGACTTGCTGATAGTCAAGGTAATGTTAGTATATTATATATATATATATTTGTATTTTAGTTTGGTGACACTATTATTTTCTATATGTATGTGTATATATATATATATATATATATATATATATA
>NW_015528788.1:0-718 GCF_001515645.1 Sinocyclocheilus grahami
GCTGTGATTGGTGCAGCCCGAGGGTTTGTATCACAGAACATTTCGCATTTATTTAATAAAAGCATTACATTCTGTGAGGCGACTATGAATGTGTGATTGTTATTGTGTAATCTGCATGAAAAAACTGATCATTAATAAACACTGGCACAATTAAAGCGCTCTTGTTGTGCACTTATTGTATGACGCTAATGTACAAAATGCCATGTCAATGTGTTTTTCACTAGAGCACATGATCTCTTCAGATTCAGCGGGTGATTAAACGTGAGCTGCAGTCATTAGTGAGTATCTGACTTTATTCTTTCATCAGTAAAGACGTGCAGTAATTTCTACTGCGAGCACAGACAGAAGCAAACAGGTATAACTCCGCATCGTCTACGTGAAGACCACGAGTTAGTTTTATTCTGTTGATCAGTTCTGCATCACACACACGCATCAACCTGAATATAAACAACGTCCACTTAATAAATCATGAAAGCCTCAAACTAGATATCAATAAAATGTAAAGAAAAGTTTGATTAGCACTTCTGTTCAATCACCGTTGACTTTCACTGCAGTTGACGGTCATTTATAAGCGTTCGCTTTGTGTTTGGGCAGAAAACTGAAGTTTTTAGGTACGGGACCCAACAGCATCTCACTGCAGAGGAAACAAGAGAAAATATAACATTTTATAAATATGTGTCTTAAGTCGCTGGGGGATATTTGTAGCAATAGCCAACAA
>NW_015528789.1:0-718 GCF_001515645.1 Sinocyclocheilus grahami
ATGTCATACACCGAGAAAAGTTACAAAGTTAATGCCAATTAAAAAAATAAAATAACATTTTTAAATAATTTTATTCTAGGCTATTTATTTGATAAAATAATCAGGCAAGTGCTTAAAATAAATATTAAAGGGATAAATATTTATAAAAAATTTTAATAAATTAGTCGCACATGGCTACAGTAATACAACAGGATTTAGTGGCTTTTTTATAATTCCACATTTTATCTTTTTTTTTCTTTGAGCATCATGTTTTTTTAATTTACTTGCCTGCCCATAAACTGCTCTCACCTTCTGTGTACTTTCTTTAATCCAGTCTCTGCCACGGTGTACGTAGCTCTCCTGGGCCACTTGTGGCTGACAAATTCGGTCATGCCCCAGTGCGAGGATGAGGCCTGCTATCTTTGATCAAATCTAAACTCTAATGCTTTGTTCATACACACATGTACACACCCCAGCAGTGTTTGAAGACAGTAGGAGAAGGAGCCTGCAGGAAAATGACATTGCACAGCATGACAGTCTTGCTGTTGTCCAATACGCTCACAGTTTATTTCTCCCGCCTGAAAAGTTAATTCTCCTCCAGTTGTTGTTGTTGTCACGAGTGCTCGCTCTGACATCTGGAGCCAGAGAGGAGAGATACAAAAACAGATGGTTGACAGCTTTAAGATATGACTAAGCAGTAGTGGACGAAGTACACAAATCAAGTACTTGAGTAAAAGTA
>NW_015528790.1:0-718 GCF_001515645.1 Sinocyclocheilus grahami
TTGAAACAACCCAGCATTTTTTAGAGTGTATGTATGCATAATTCTATTTGTGTTTTTGCTGTAAAAATAATTGCCTTACAACATTACAGTAATGAGAAAATGGGGGGCAAATGTGTTTTGCACTGTAAAATAAAATGTTCAACTACTATTTCAACATAATTCTTAATTTTACTTACTTTTTCCTTTTAAATTATTGGGTGAAATGTGACCTGGACATGTTTTTGTGAGATTCACTCATCAAAATGCTCCACACTTAAATAAAATATGGTTTTAGCCTGAACATACCATTGTGTGTACTGTATATGCTTTCAAATGCAACACACCAAGAAGTCATCCTCTTTTGAACTCGGAATCATTAGAGGGGAGACATTTAAAAGTGTCCATAAAGGTTTCATGAAACCAAGAGTCAGTTGCGACACTGTGCAAGATGAGAGGACAGTGAGGAGTTGAGGGAGTAGAGCTGAAAAACATATAATGTTGAAAAGATGAAAAGTACTGAGGGAATGTGAGGAATGAGCTGGGTTTTGTCAGTCACTCACTCCAAACTCAACCGAGAGCGGCACCCCTCCTCTTTTCTCTCCATCCAACAGTCCCTTGGCCATTGACTCTCTTCTTTCACTCCTTCCTCAGCCCCTCTTCTAAAGAGCTAAAGCTCTCTATTTTCTGCTTTTGGATCTTGCTCAGAAACACACACACACACACACACACACACACACAC
>NW_015528791.1:0-718 GCF_001515645.1 Sinocyclocheilus grahami
ATTCTTAATCAGAGTATTGTCTTAATCGTATTAAAATTTGAGTATTGTTGTCCATGTAAACGTACTCACTGTCTCTATTTCTCGCGCTCTCTACACACTGCTTTTTTCCTTCCTGTCCGACGTCCTCCCTTTCTTCTTCTTCGCACAATACAATACAATACACTTTCGCAATACAACCAGTGAGCCTATATAACTTCACTTTATAAAATAAAGTATACATTTTACATGTCAAGTAACAGTAACAATGTACATTTCTTTTACAGAACTGGAAAAATATACAATATTAAAATAAACAAATTTAACAAATCACTGACTCCGATCTCATTTATTATATTACCCCCATTTTCCCCTGGGTTACACCCTCTTAAACTGCCCGGATGTCCTCATTCAGACCAGTTTACGAAGTACAAGGATGCACATTATTTGGTTTTTACCAATCTTAATGACCAGGCCTCTATGAATGATAATTAGTGGTTCATCTTTAGATTTACCTGGTTCATCATAAGCAAGCTTTCACACTGGTTTTATCAGTCTCTTAGACCGAGTATCAGATTCTCCTGACAATTTACTGACCGGCTTAGCAGCTAATACTGGGTCTTCTTTAGCCACTACTATCACTTCAGGATCGTAGCCCTGACTCTCACAACTGCTCTGAACAAGACATTCCTCCTGTCCAGAAGTTTCATCAGCATAACCTTATGTCAGTGGAATCTTGTTC
>NW_015528792.1:0-718 GCF_001515645.1 Sinocyclocheilus grahami
ATTTAAGGGGGTCTGAATACTTTCCGTACCCACTGTATGTCCATTGTTTTTTTTTTCTGATATGTTATGGTGAGCTTTGGAGTAAAGTTGTATTGTAAATGTTAATGTGGGTTAATCTGAACATAATAAATAATTATATATAAATAATTATGTACTTGCACTGTTGTGTTCTCCTCATGACCAGTAGATGTCACTTTTCAAACTACATTTGTATACATCTGTCTATGATTCTATTCCATGAGATCCACAGCTCTGTATCAATGCAATAAGTAAAACTGTTTACAATGGTTTTAGTTAGATTTTTGTTATATTAATGAATCCTTTACTAGACATTATATGAGCATTTATAATCACTCAGTATATTATTCTGAGATGAAGTGGACAGCACTACAATGATAGTCTTAGCTCACATTCATCACATATGCCTACTTAATACAACATAAAAAAAGTTATTAACAAATTAATTAGGTAATAATTAGGTTCCATGAGGAAACAATAAATAATATGTTGATGCATTTGTTTTTGTGTGAATGCCAATATATTTGAAAAATGTCATTCTAACTAAGAGCGTGCATCATCCTCACAAGTGCTAAATGAATGAATGAAGGAATGGTTTGGTCAAGCTACAATGGACCATTAAAATATCTTCTTGTTTAATGGTGTGCAGTAGGACCCAGGGGATGACTGCCTTTCTGGAGGACAGAGGAGTATGTGTCTG
>NW_015528793.1:0-718 GCF_001515645.1 Sinocyclocheilus grahami
TCTCTTTCTCACCCCCATCACTTTCGTTTACTTGTTCATTGCAAGCAATTAGTCTCGACAGGCTTAGTGCTACGCCCCATTTGCTCCATGAAATGATTAGACCTGCTTCATGCAATCACTAGACTACACCCTCTTGACCTTTTATTGTTTAAGTATAGTGGCAGGAAGCTTGTCGCTGTCTAAGAGTTCACAATGGGACACTAATGTAGGTTTACTACTGTGCTTGCATATATTGCCTTTATATTGTATGTATTTATTTAACAAGGATGCATTAGATTGTATGACTGACACTGACAAAAAGCCTCCAAAAAATTAGCTGGTGAAAATTTTGCAATGCATGTTTTGCTTTTGAACACCTATTATTCGATAGCTGGCAATGGAGAAATTTTGCACTCCACATTTAAGTTCTCTGCTGTACAGATGCAAAGCTGTTGGTTATATTTACTGATCTTTTAGCATGTTTTCCTCTCTGCAGTACTTCTGGAGCTCCATAACTCTGTCCTTTCCCCAGAAACTCAGACCGGGAGCAAGGCCTCCCTTGGGCCCACTGTAATTAGTTCATTAGTCCTGTGTAATGAAATCGGCCAAGACTGCGTCAACGTGTCCAGGGGTGGCAGTGTGCTCGCATCTTTCTCTCTCACACCATGTCTTAACCAGGTGTGACTGGATAAAGCTACAAGCGATAAAAGCTATCTCTTCCTTGTTGTTAATTTGAACA
>NW_015528794.1:0-718 GCF_001515645.1 Sinocyclocheilus grahami
AAGCAGCACTGTGACTTTTTCTGACATTTTGAAGGCTGAATGCGACCACGTAATATGTTGGATAAATGTTGCGGGGGGAACTCTATAGATTAAAGGGCAGAGAGGGGTAACCTTTCCGAACCTTTCTTTATTCCCAAAGTCCATCCTTTTGGGATGTATGGGGGATTGTGGGACCCCAAAGGGATTCTTTATTTCATTTTTTCTTTCTTTTCTTTCTTTCTTCATGAAATCCACACCACTTTGTCATGCAAAGGCTCTTTTCTTTAGCGGGGGATGAAGAGAGGGCCGCGGGGGGTGAGATCAGCCCGGAGGGGAGGGGCTAATTCATCCACTCCTCATAATCAATCTTGATTGACAGGCCCTTTGAGCACTAGAGCTTAGCCATTCGCCGCAAGCTGTCTGGTGGGCGTGACCTCTTAACACCAGGACCACCTGGCTGCCCTGACCCCTCACACCCACACATGGACACCCCAACACTAGCGTGACTGCTACTTCCTCTCTGCTTAATCATGCTTTGTTTGCGACACACATTTGCTTAAGTAAATGTACAGATCATTTAATAGGTTTCCAGTGAATTAATGAACAGGAAACACCCAGTGTTAGAACGCACCTGCTGTAAAAGTCAATATGAAATGGAAATGGAGTTTTATTTATTTATTTTCTTTAATGTAGTTTTTTGTACATAATTTCAGTTTACATAAAATATGCTAATAATAAT
>NW_015528795.1:0-718 GCF_001515645.1 Sinocyclocheilus grahami
TTTTTTTAGGGCTGGAATTTGAAAATTTCCTGCAACATTCCCATGTTTTGCGTGAGCGTGGGAATGCTGTGAGCCGATGAACCAGCTGTGTGTCACATATTGTCTCAAATACAGTCAGCTGTGTCTCAGTGAGCACTTCCTACATCTCACAATGTGTCACATCTCCACTTCCTGTCTGGCTCTGAGTAAATAGTGGCCTGTAAATGAGGCTTCAGCACGTTTCAGCGTGTAAGAGTGTGACAGTATAACAGTTTGATCCAGCTCACAACACGTGTGCAGAACAGGAGCGTTTCCATGAATTCATGTCACTCCACTGGGAATGTTTGAGGATCGAACATGTGTGTGTTGCTTTGTTCCCTGAATTGCGCGTCTCCCCCTCTTGTACCACTTCAATCCTGCGGTCGTCTCTGATGTTGGAAAGAGATTCCTGGCAGCTGGGATTTACAGTGCGATTCTTTAATCATAATGTAATTTATGAGTTTGGCCTCTTTGAAGCTTTAACAATTTACATATAAAAACAGAAGGAAAAGCATGCTGTCTAGCTACTTCAGTACCAGATGCATCAACAGCAGTTTCTTTTAAGCAATAATTCACCTTGAAATTAAAATTCTGAATTGTAATTTTTAGGTGAATTCGTTTTAAAAAGGTTTGCAGAATGAACTACATCCATTTAATAGCCTTACACACACACACACACACACACACACACACACACACA
>NW_015528796.1:0-718 GCF_001515645.1 Sinocyclocheilus grahami
AAAAAAAAAAATTCTAATCAGTAAAATCTAACATGCCACTATGCATTTTTCACCTTCAAAAATAATTCACAACAAAACTATGTAATCTGTTAATGACCACTAGGGTGCAGCGCTACACTTATTAACATAAGTGTTTTCTATATCCTGTTTTAGCAGAGAAAGTTTACTGAAATGACATTATTGAACTGTTCAGAGGAGGTGACCAGTGTTGGACCCAGCTGCAACAGACCTCTTGAGAAACCCCTTAGTTAGTTATTTCTATAGTATAGTATATTCAATGGTATATATATAAATAGTCATGAAGCTTTGGCAACATGTTGTACACATATTAGAGGAACAAACCCAAAGACCATGATTACCTACTTCAGGTGTTTCACATGTTGATCAGACACCCATTATATTTCAGCTAGATTTTCCTAATATCAAGAAATTATTAATAGATGAAACATGAATGGTCTAGTTTAATAGTCTAATAGAAGAAAAGATGGTTAGAAAGTAATATTCAAGTAAAAGTAGTTTGAGTACGTTAATATTCACTGGAGAAAGCAATAGACGAGGTTGAAGTAGTTAAAAATGTCTTGATGAATTTGTGTCTAATAAACATGCAGCTTTAATTGATGGATTACTTGTAAATTATTGTGATTTTTATTTTATCAGCTATTTGGACTCTTATTCTTATTCTGACGGCACCCATTCACTGCAGATGATCCATTAGTGA
>NW_015528797.1:0-718 GCF_001515645.1 Sinocyclocheilus grahami
TCAGAACCCTTTTCAGTCCTACATGGAAACATGTTGTGTTATATAGTCATTATATGAAGCGTCCGTCTTCAGGTGAACTGTGTGCTGGTGTTCAAAAATACCACATACCAGAAGGAAAAATTAGTTGAGTGCTGTCATCTTCTTGTATATGGCTTTAATGTCGAATGACTAACTGTGTGCTGTATTAATCAAATCATAATCTTATCGGGGGATGTTTTGCTATAATGGCAAATGTCAAATCATATCGTAAAAACAAGAATCAATGTTATATTGTATTGTGATGAAACTGCTGTTTGTCACATATTGTAGCTCCTCAAGCTGCAGTGTCTCTCAGCTGTATCAGTGCAGTCACTGTGACTCTGACTGACGGAGGTTTTTGTACGACTCTTTATTACTGTGTGAACACAGCTTTACTGTTGATCTCATGGTAACTCTGACAGTAATAGTCTCCTGTATCTTCAGTCTGGACTCCTCTGATGGTCAAAGAAAAATCTTTTCCGTTGCTAGTTCCACTGCCACTGAATCTAGATGGAGTTCCTGACTGGAGGGTGTTTATGTGATAAATGAGGAGTTTAGGAGCTTCTGCAGGTTTCTGCTGATACCAGGCTAAGCAGTTGCTGTATATTCCTGCATCCGTATTACACTCTATTGTCGCTGTTTGACCGAGCTGGAGAGTTTTAACTTTAGGCTGAGTCACAGTGACTCCTCTGGATTCTGA
>NW_015528798.1:0-717 GCF_001515645.1 Sinocyclocheilus grahami
TCTGAAATGAGTGACAAATAATATTGACCTTTTTCACGATATTCAAATTTTTTTAGATGTACCTATATATATATATATATGTGTGTATATATACTGTATATACTGTATATATATATATGTATATATATATATGTGTATATATATAATTAGAACTATAAAATATGTAATACATATAGAAATATAATGAATCTAGTTTAAAAATAAATACTATGTGTATATACCTATAGGTTGTTGTGAGCAGTGATTTACTCTTGAGTCCTCAGGCTGAGTTTATGAGTGTTATTCTTCAGTAACATGTCTCCAGCCGCTGTCACCTGATAAGCAGTGAGTCTGGGGATTTCTGTAGTTGATTGTCCGGCTGCACGCAGAGCTGATAAACTCACTGCAGTGTGTGTGTGTGTGTGTGTGTCTCTGTGTGTTGAGTGTGTGTGAGCATCTGCTCAAACTCCATTCGTTATCTCAGGCTAAATTTAGCCGCTGACTCATCTGTGAGAGTTAGCTGTGAGAGCGAGCACCACACGTTCACACTCAAATACCGTGGTAAACAGCTGGTCTTTGTGTGTATCGTGTCTGAAGGGTTCTGCCGGTTCTTCACTGGTTCTTCGGTTCATCAGTGAATCGTTTTTGCTGAATGTGTTCTTGAGTTATTTGTTCTTTGATTCCCAATGTTCAGATCAGTGTGCATATTTCTGGGTTCTGTGAAGCACAACTAGAGAG
>NW_015528799.1:0-717 GCF_001515645.1 Sinocyclocheilus grahami
TACTACCTCAATCCATGTGGTTACCAGCTTTGCAAGTAGGAATAGGTATCATTTACGAACCCTAAAGCTATGTGTTGTGTGCCAGTCCTGTTACATTCTAAATGTTTTAGGGTTGAAGATCATTGCTAAAACGTCTTTGCTCCCACCTTGAGCAACTATCATTGCACCACACTTCATTTTTTTCCTACCAGTATTCTTGTGCATTGTGCCAAAAACTATATTTTTCTTTAAAAAAATTTTTTTTTTTTAAATTTAGCTCCTTTGAAAATGCATCTGGCGTTTTAATTTTAGTAAAAGCTACAATATAAGATACAATTCCATTTAACCCATTACATTTGAACAGTGATAAATTAGGATAAGCTTATTAACTGATACTTCAGTGAAAAACACAAAATTATGTTGTTGTTTTCACACTACAGTTATCAGTCTGAAATGTGTCAAAGTCAAACGTTCAGTATTCTATTCATTACATCTCTAGTAAGTCATTCAGGCACAAATGGCATCATTTCCTGGGAATTACCCACATTGTATTTGTTGAAAAAGATGTGAACTTACAGGATGGTCAACTCTGTAAAAGAGGTCATGTGAGTTCAGTGGTTAAATTCATACAGTCACAATCAGGTATGAGACTAAGGGCTTTTCCCAGTAACACAAACTGTCTATTGTTTCCTCAAGGACACAGGTTTCTAAAATTAGACTGTTTTCTTGAACCAAAAA
>NW_015528800.1:0-717 GCF_001515645.1 Sinocyclocheilus grahami
ATTGGTTTCAATGGGTCTACGATGTACTTAAGCTTACAATGCTTTCGGGAAACGCAGCCCTGACCTGTCATATGCAGGCCATCAGAACATCTACTTAAGTGGAAAAATATGTTTGTTTAATGTCAAAACCAATTGTGTTGATAAATGTCAAAATCTATTTGAATAATTCAGATATACTGTACTTGTGTCAAAAGTGGCAGACTACTTGTAACACAAGTAATAAAGACTGTAAGCTACAGTATATTTGTTATACTGTGAACACTTTTTCTGAAAAAGTACCATGTTAATGAGCTCTGCGAAACAAATGAATAAAATAAGATTACCTCATACACGTTAAACTGTGACTGGCCTCTTGACAGTTCTCTGTAGCTTGTGCTGAATTCTCCAATGAAGTCATGACTGTTAAAACACACACATATTCACAGATTTGTCAGCATGGAGAACATTACATTTGTTTCAAAATAAGCTTATTTGGCTCTGATAAATGTTGTTCTGATATTTCAACAGTGCTCAGCCTTTTAGCATGCTATGAAATAAAACATTTAATTATCTTAGATCAAAACACCCTCCAAATCCCTTAAAATCATTTATGGAAATGAATATGATGGACTGATCAGGCTTCATTTGGATACAATACATACAAAACATACAAAAGTGCTTACAAAGAGTTGCAAGTTGAACTGTTTGGTTAAGATCATTTTGTGTTTGGATGGCTGT
>NW_015528801.1:0-717 GCF_001515645.1 Sinocyclocheilus grahami
TGTTATTCCTGAGGCAAATTTTTTTTTGTCTTTTTTCAACATCTTATAACCTGATCTTAACCTGATTAATGGTTACTGTTCCCAATCCAAACAATTCCTGACAGACAAACTCCCACCCTATTTAATTTTTGAGGGAAATTCTGTCACATTACATTGAAGTAAAATGGGTTGCAGATGCAGTTTCATGTTGACTTTTAGTAAAGTACAGGCCAAGTAATTTGGACATGTAATCATTCACATGCTGAGCCGAGGTTAAACCTCTGCTGTCTTTTCAATGAAGAATGGGGATGGTTGAGTTCCAAACAGGAATAAACAGCTTAATAGATATTCGTTAATTGTTGACATTTGGCCCAAGGCCGGATTTAGTAGATTATGTCGTTTGTTTTTATAATGATAGCTTGACATCAGGCTGGACATTTGCCTGTGTTCAGTTCAGATGACAAGAAAAGAAGCATTTACTAATAGAAAACAGTGATTACAACAGACCTTGCACTACCATTCAAAGGTTTTGAAAGAGCTTTTATGCTTACCAAGACTGTATTTATTTATTTATTGTAAAAACAGTAATATTGTAAAATATTGTTACAATTTAAAATAACCGTTTTAACTACATTAAATTGTATTATTTTAATATGGAGTTTAAAATTTAATTTATTGCTTTGATGGCAGATATGAATTTTCAGCAGCCATTACGCCAGTCTTCAGTGTCACATGATC
>NW_015528802.1:0-717 GCF_001515645.1 Sinocyclocheilus grahami
ATATATATATATATATAGTATTGGGTAAATATATTTGACCTAAATGAATGACATTGTATTTGTATGATTATTTTTAAAAATGCTCTTAGAAATAATGTGATACAAATGTATACAATATAATAAATAAATAAACAAGCATAAACCCAAATACAAATTATAGATTCAAGAGTACTTATCAACACCACTGTCATTTTGCTTCAAAAGCCAAAGGAGAAAAAAATGCCCTTACTGATTAATTCCAGACTCCATGCATTTTGTCCCTTGCTGATTTCTGACACTTGTTAGAACAGAATGGAACCTACAAGCTTTTTCTAATGGTTACATGGCATGGCCACATATATCTCCAAACTGACTTCTTATGATTGATTACCAAGCACATCGACCATACATCTGTTAAAATGTCAATCTAAAGCAGGCTATATTAAGACTTCAAGACTAAAACATGCACAGCATGGACCAGATATTGCCTAATCATTTAGTATCAATCACCAATCCATCTTTATTGTGGTTATGGTCCTGCTCCGGTGTAGCCAACTACAAAAAAATCATATCAAATACTACCCATGGTAGTACCATAGTAGTTTATTACTGTAACGAGAAGCAATTCTCCATTCCCTTTGCAATATTTTTCAGACATGTCTTTATAGTCAGTGGTCCTTGGAGAGTCGCCTATCATCTCCGTCCAAATCACAGGCAGCATCCTATCCGGTGTCTCCA
>NW_015528803.1:0-717 GCF_001515645.1 Sinocyclocheilus grahami
CTCCATGCTGTTCACTACTTCTGTGAGCAACGCTGATAGATGGGATGTGAAAGCTCTCAAGTCACTGATCTGCCACAGTAAGGCAGTAGTGGACATATACATCCACAAAGCTCACTAATAACCCGTGCCTTTGAGGACTAACATTAGCCTCTAACAGCTGGCAATGCCAGAGCCACAAGTGTCTACTGACATGCACTGAGGGCTAATGCTAGCTAGCATTAGCTCTAGAATTAGTCCCTCCATACTGTAGGACTGCAAAAAAAAAAAAAGTGTACAGGTTTTATAGACATGTATAGGAGGAACAGCCGTGCATTTAAAAGAGGTCTTGTGCGGCTGTATGTTGCATAAGGCCAGGGCGCTGGGGTCTCATGTCCCACGCTGCTCGTCTCGTCCTAACACATGGCATGCATGAGATAGCAGCGTGGAGGCCCGTGTCACCGCTCTACACCTCCAGCACTCAAACGTCAAACTCACGGTTGGCGATGTCACCGCCCATCTTATACTT
The DNA here is from genome assembly GCF_001515645.1 of Sinocyclocheilus grahami. Classification (NCBI taxonomy): domain Eukaryota; kingdom Metazoa; phylum Chordata; class Actinopteri; order Cypriniformes; family Cyprinidae; genus Sinocyclocheilus; species Sinocyclocheilus grahami. Next base: position 506 of record NW_015528803.1, read on the forward strand.
GGTCACGACCAAGTCCTCGGCGACGGTCTGCTCTTGCTGTTCGTCGTCGGACATCGTTGCACCGGCTTTCGAAGCGTCTCTCTAGCTGTACGATGAGCGGACAGCAAAAATCAGTCACACTACCACCAAGCGGCCCGCCGACCCTCCAGCTCCGCCCACGGCCTCCACGCACAGCGTAGCCACGCCTACTACGCAGCCGCATCACAGGTGTC
>NW_015528804.1:0-717 GCF_001515645.1 Sinocyclocheilus grahami
ACAATAATAATATTTTTAATTATTACTGTTTTACTGTATTATTATTGAATAAATGCAGCCTCGGTGAGCATAATAGATATCTTTCAAAAACATTAAAAAAAAATTAAAATCCCCAAAACAACTCCAAAATTTTGGCAAACAGTATTAGTTCTTTAGAGGTCTACTAATAAGTTCTGCTAATCATTCATAACTCCAATATTGTATAAATGTATTCTTCTACAACTAAAAATAATCTATTTATTTATTTTAAATATATTTCATTATTTTTTACATTTTAATTTATAAGTGATTATTTATTACTAAATAGAAATGTGAAATTAAACAATAATTAGAAATATTTTCTGCATATCGGTTATTTGAGAATTAATAAAAAAATTAAAAAAATCTGAACGACAATAGTCATAATCATGTCTCCAAACAAAAAGTATAGATTGATGTCTGTTTTTTTTTGCATGTTGATATGCAGTTGCTAGTATGTTCTTGGTGGTTACTAGGGTGTTACGGTTCCCACCTCCAGGGATATTTCAATCCCTTTATTTAACTCATATTTTTACCTGTTTTTTGTCAACTACAGTTGCAAGTTCTAAAAGTAGAAGATGATGAAACAGAAAAGTCTCCCATGCCTCTCCCTCAATATGCGGCACAGTTTGAGTTATCGTTCTAATCTGTCAAACAAACGTGCTGTTTCTGCTGTGTCTGCAGGTGGATTCATGCCTC
>NW_015528805.1:0-717 GCF_001515645.1 Sinocyclocheilus grahami
ACACACACACACACATATATATGTATATATATATATATATATATAATCAATACAGTAATGAGAATGACATTTTTATGCTAATGAGGACTGGGAAAATAGGATTAATTTTCTTCATGCAAAACATAATTCCTGATTTGTTTTTTTTTTTATTTGGGGTGAAATATGACCTGAACCTGTTCAGATTCACCTGAATAACCAGCGTAATCAAAGAGGAATACACATGATTCTTTTATTGCCACCAATCATAAAGAATAGGAATAATTCATACAAGCAGAGATGGGACCTGCAAACACGGTTTGGGCTTTGGGAGGTTGAATTCTGTCACCTGTTTCATGGCCTGTGAACCGCTGTGATCAAACGCTCAGTGGAAGGTGCTTTCAAGAGAAAAGCACGATAGTACAAATAAAAGGCACGTTTTCCTAAACACAACTCGGGATGGCAAAGCAACACTGTAGTTTAGTAATGAATAATACGATTTAGCATTACAAAAAGAGTTAAACCACCACTGATTAGTTGGAGTCAGTTTAATGAGTGTAATATAATAGAACATCTTTCCCTAAGATTAGATAAATAAGGTTCAGTGAAATTATGCTGGGATTTGGCAGTTTGCATTTCGGAAAAATCCTTCAGTAATTTCGCAGACTAGAAATTTGTGAAAATATTATGTAAAGATTTAGAGCAGCTTAAACTGAACTAGTCTTGCTTTTCAAAACCTTC
>NW_015528806.1:0-717 GCF_001515645.1 Sinocyclocheilus grahami
TCATTCTAAAACATGCGTTCCGATTCCTGGAAAATGCGTTGTAGTCGTTTTGATTGGAGCTTAAGATTTTTACGCAAATACTTTCCAGCGCAATATGAAACATCTGATGAGTGAATGGACTGTGGGCGGTTCGTGACCCCTAAAACAGTAAGCTGTACAGTTTTAAGTTCTAGTTTCTTTGAAAAAAAGGAACTGTTTTATTTTTTTGTCAGCAAAGTCATGTTAGACCCCTAAACCTATAAATAATCTACTGATTTCACATTTCAAACTCAGATGTGCATAACTAGAGTGCATGCATGTATTTGTATCATACATTTTAGGCCTTCAACAGCTAAGTCAACATGTAAAGAGTCGACAGCCTCTTCGTTAGATTTTTTTTTCAAGCTGAGGAGAATTCACATCATATGTTTTCACAAATATTGCGAGATTATTACATTATTGCAGAGTTTCAGATGATGTTAGCAGGCACCCATGTGAGATGAATTACTTCCCTACTAACTCAGTGCAAATGTTCTTCTCAGAAAGATATAAATAAAGGTCACTGACAACACAAATGTTTTGTGGGCGTTAAGCACGGTCATTTTTAGCTGTAATGCACGTGATAATTTGACATAAACATGACTTATATGACCACGATGGTCTTCTAGCTTGAATATGTTAATTTATATTGTTTACTTTAACCAGTGTTGAAATGACTGTTTTATATATATATATATA
>NW_015528807.1:0-717 GCF_001515645.1 Sinocyclocheilus grahami
AAAAAAAAAAATTATCATTATTTCTAAGATTTTCTTGAGTCCACTGAAAGGAAACATTCTCAAATAATGCTGGATATCTGGATAACAAGTCCAAACTAAATAGACTGTTATGCTCATAAGATAAATGTGAAATTTAAAAATAAACAAATAAATAAAAAAGTTACAATTAAATTGTTTTGCTAATTCTATTAAAATAAAGCATTGAATGCACATGGCATTTGATTCCAGGAACATAAATACTTTTGGACCCCACTGTTTGCTGGTTAAGGAGTAAATAGCCTGGTAACAGTGTCTCTGTGTGGTACCCGTTTTTATACAGTCTATGGTGGTACCACATATATTTCGATTTTTCTGTAGCCTACCTGTTGACAAAACGGGCCACAAGTGTGACGCATGCCGTTCGCTGTTTACCGTCGAGCCTCCAGGTGGTGCTAAATGAAACCCTGCAACTGCGTCGCGTCGGCTTGAGAAGAAGAGCGAACAACACCCCAGCAGGCTGGCGGAGGAAAAGGTTGGTGCTATTACGTTATATATTAGATTCGGTGTCTGAAAATGACTTCGAATAATAAAACGAGATGTTTAAGACGTCCTCCTCTATATCTGCTTTCATTGTTCAAATGACAGCGTCCGATACAAGCTTGAACGTAAAAACGCTCACTCTCTGAAACCAGAGTGATTAGCAAAAAAGCTAACGAGAATGTTCCTGAAAAGGAAAAG
>NW_015528808.1:0-717 GCF_001515645.1 Sinocyclocheilus grahami
TGTGTGTGTGTGTGTGTGTGTGTGTGTGTGTGTGTTCCTTTGCGTGCTTGTATGCCTAAACAAGCTGAATATTTTAAGAATAAGGTCACAAATTCCCTGATGATTTAGTTGGAAGTAGGCTAGCTGGACTGTGGAAGGGACAGAGACCTCTTTATTATAAAAATGTATTTAATACATAAATTCTGTAAAACCATAAAACATGTATCCTCCTCTATAAGATAAATGCAGACAGCAGCACTTGTTTAAAAATGTCAAATATGTCTTATTTATTAGGTATAATGATCTGACCTGCTTTTTCCCCATATACACCAACTGGCCTATAGTTCATCATTTGCAGTGAATGACAAACTACTGCCTGAATTTTGCGTGACCATTATAGAATGCCTCCTCACCTTTAGTTATCCAGCAACTATGGATTTGCTATTTACAAAATGTATGCAGTGTATTATAATTATTATTAGAATATATTTGCAGGGCTGCACAGCCGTTCTTTATATTAGTTTTTTGGACAGCAACACCAGGTCAGTGGTTTCAGGATTCAAAGCCAATGGCAGCAGAAGTTATTGGACATATGACACTTTTGAACCAAAACCTCATCATGGCATTATTTTTTTTCTTTTTCTTTTTATGTTGAAATAAACATACAGTGGGTATAGGAAAGAATCACCCCAATTTAAAATAATCACATTTTGTTGCTTTGCAGCCTGAAATTAAGAC
>NW_015528809.1:0-717 GCF_001515645.1 Sinocyclocheilus grahami
CTAATAAACAAATAATTACATTAGCTGTCTTCTAATAAAAATGATTTAAATGGCTTTTTGAAAGTAGGTTCCAAGGGTAAAAATTACTGTATCACAGGAGAATAATAGAAATAAAAACAAAAAAACGTGACTGAACTGTCATGAAAAAAGCAATGAAAAATACAGGTTGCCTATTAGATAACGCGCATAAACAAGCGGGAAGGACTTTAGAGTGTAAATGGACCTGCATCGCTACAGCACACTTCCAGTAGCTACACTTAAACTGATCTCACTTGCCCTCAGTAGTTTCAACACCACTAATGTTCGCCCGCTTTCATTGATTTATACAAGCTAAAGAACAAGAGGGAGTGTATTTAAAATGGTCTTTTACACCGTAGATTGTTTTTCAGGGATTAGTTCTAGGGTTTAACGTGACAAAAACACACAGTACTTCATGATTTCTGGTTGAGTCACCTTCCTTAATTCTTGATTCTTAGAATATAAGCAGTTACTGGTTGTAAATTCACATGTTTTATTTATCTAATCGTCTGGCCTCTCTCCCAAAGCCTCTTATCCGGTTCTCTCACCCCACTCCATCCCCTCTGCACTGCCCTAAAATGAGGCAATCTTGCAGCTATCCATTCTCAGCTCTTCTGATTGATTTGACATGTAAATAATTTAGCATTTGAATGACTTCTTAAATTAATTTATTAATCTGCCCTCTCCCTCCCTCCCTCC